>NC_090449.1:796814603-797114603 GCF_031143425.1 Pleurodeles waltl | reverse complement strand
TTCCTTGTTCTTTTAGTTACCTTCTTATCGCTGTGGAACTACTCAGTGACTTACAATATACTATTCTACAGCTGTGGGTTAAATTATCCCATATATATTATCTTCATATACAATCAATATTGAATGGTCAGTAGCTGCAACTTTTTCCTGGCTATATCTCTTTGAAGTGTAGAGAGGGAGTGTGTATTACATAGTACACGAGTTCATACAATTAGTATTTGTTGTCTTTGTCATCTTTAGCCAAAAAACTCAATATACAGAACATAACAATTATCAGCATTAACAATGTAATAGAAAACATTAACTATCAATCAATCAATCAATTATTCGCATTTATAAAGCGCGCTACTCACCCATAAAGGGTCTCAAGGCGCTGGGGGGGGGGGGGGGGGGGCAGTGCTTGAAGAGCCAGGTCTTGAGCTGCCTTCTGAAGGAGAGGTGTTCAGGTATGGCGCGAAGGTGGCTGGGCAGAGAGTTCCAGGTCTTCGCTGCCAGGAAAGAGAAGGATCTTCCTCCGGCGGTGGCTTTGCGGATGCGGGGTACGGCTGCCAGGGCCTGTCCGGCGGATCGTAGAGTGCGCGGAGGAGTGTAGAAGGAAACGCGGTTGTTGATGAGTTTGGGTCCGAGGTTGTGAAGGGCTTTGTGTGCGTGGGTGAGGAGTCGGAAGGTGATCCTCTTGTTGACGGGGAGCCAATGGAGTTTTTTCAAGTGTCCTGAGATGTGGTGGTGGCGAGGGATGTCCAGGATGAGTCTTGCGGCAGCGTTCTGGATCCGTTGGAGTTTCCTCAGCAGCTTGGTGGTGATGCCCGCGTACAGGGTGTTCCCGTAGTCCAAGCGACTGGTGACGAGGGCGTGGGTGACAGTCTTCCTGGTGTTGGTGGGGATCCAGCGGAAGATCTTGCAGAGCATGCGTAGGGTGTTGAAGCATGCTGAGGTCACCGAGTTCACCTGTCTGGTCATGGTGAGGGATGAGTCCAGGATGAAGCCGAGGTTGCGTGCGTGGTCGGTGGGTTGGGGAGTGCTGCCTAGGGCGGGGGGCCACCAGGAGTCGTCCCATGCGGTGGGGGTGGGGCCGAGGATGAGGACCTCCGTCTTGTCGGCGTTCAGTTTCAGGCGGCTGTCTGTCATCCAGTTCGCCACTTCCTTCATTCCTTCATGAAATCTGGTCCTAGCTGAGGTGGGGTTGTTTGTGAGGGATAAGATGAGCTGGGTGTCGTCGGCGTATGATATTAGGTCGAGTCCGTGTTTGCGTGCGATGTTCGCCAGGGGGGTCATGTAGATGTTGAAGAGAGTGGGGCTGAGTGAGGATCCTTGAGGTACGCCGCAGATGATCTCCGTGGCTGTGGATCTGAAGGGGGGCAGGCGGACTCTCTGAGTCCTTCCGGAGAGGAAGGAGATGATCCATTCGAGGGCCTTGCCTCTGATGCCGGCGTTGCTGAGGCGTCGTATCAGGGTGCGGTGGCAGACCGTGTCGAAGGCTGCGGAGAGGTCCAGGAGTACGAGGGCCACGGTCTCACCCTTGTCGGTCAGGGCTCTGATGTTGTCCGTGGCTGCGATGAGGGCGGTTTCGGTGCTGTGGTTGGTCCTGAAACCGAACTGTGTGGGGTCGAGGGAGTCGTTGGTTTCCAGGGCGTTAGTGAGTTGAGTGTTGACAATTTTCTCAATCACTTTGGCGGGGAACGGCAGGAGAGAGATGGGCCGGAAGTTTTTGAGTTCGGTGGGGTCTGCTGTGGGTTTCTTTAAGAGGGCGTTGAGCTCTGCGTGTTTCCAGCTCTCCGGGAAGGTGGCGGTGGTGAGGGAGGCGTTGATGACATCTCGGAGGTGCGGTGCGATGATGTCGTCGGCTTTGTTGTAGATGTGGTGCGGGCAGGGGTCCGATGGGGATCCGGAGTGGATCGAGTTCATGACGCGGGTGGTCTCCTCGGTGGTGGTTGGGCTCCAGGTGAGGATGGTGGCGATGTCGGTAGCGGGTTCCGGGGGGGGGGTTCGCGTCGGTGGTCGGGAAGCTGTTGTATATGTCGGTGATCTTGTGGTGGAAGAAGGTCGAGAGGGAGTCGCAGAGGTCCTGTGATGGAGGGATGGAGTTGTTTTCTGCGTCCGGGTTGGAGAGCTCTTTGACGATGCCAAATAGTTCCTTGCTGTTGTGGGCGTTGTTGTCAAGTCTGATCCGGTAGGCTGTTTTTCGTGCGGCGCGGAGGCGTTGGTGGTGTTGGCGGGTGGCGTCCTTGAGAGCTGACATGTTCTCTTCGGTCTGGTTGAGGCGCCACGTCTTCTCGCGGGCGCGGCATTCTTTCTTGGAGTCCTTGAGGTCGGGGGTGAACCAGGAGTTTTTCTTGTGGTTGTTGGTGCTGGCTTGAGTTTTCAGGGGGGCCAGGAGGTTGGCGCAGTCGGAGATCCAGTTGGTGAGGTTGTTGGCGGCTTCGTTTGGGTCGGTGGTGCTGGTGGGTCGGTTCTGGGAGAGGGTTGATGCGAGCTGATCCGTCGTGATACGATTCCAGTGTCTTCTTGGTGGTTGCTGGGTGTGGTGGTGCACAGTGGTCTTCTTGAAGATGAAGTGGACGCAGCTGTGGTCCGACCAGGTGAGTTCGGTGGTGTGGCTGAAGGTGATGTGTTTTCTGGAGGAGAAGATGGGGTCGAGCGTGGGTCCGGCGTAGTGGGTGGGGGTGTTGACTAGCTGATTCAGTCCCAGGTTGGTGAGATTGTCCAGTAAGGCGGTGGTGTTGTTGTCGGTGAGGTTCTCCAGGTGAAAGTTGAGGTCTCCTAGGAGGATGTAGTCGGTGGACGAGAGTGCGTGAGGGTTGACGAAGTCTGCGATGTCTTCGCTGAACTTGGTGCGGGGTCCTGGTGGTCTGTACATGAGGGTGCCTCTGAGGGTGGTCTTGGGGTCGCTGTGGATCGTGAAGTGGAGATGTTCGGCGTCGGGGAGTGAGTTGTCGGTGTCGGTTGAGATGCGGATGGAGTTTTTGTGTGCGATGGCGATGCCTCCTCCGATGCGGTTGGTGCGGTCTTTCCGGATGATTTTGTAGCCGTCGGGGATGGCTATGGCGATGTCGGGTGCCGAGGAGGGATTCATCCAGGTCTCGGTGAGGAAGGCGATGTCCGGGTTCGTAGAGTTGATGAGGTTCCACAGTTCGATGGCGTGCCTGTGGACGGATCGGGTGTTGACCAGGATGCAGTGGAGATTGCTTCCGGGGGAGTCGTTCTTGACGGGAGCGGTGTTGGTCCGTAGGCAGGTGAAGTGACAGTTGCTGCAGGTGAAAGGTCCGTGGGTCCGTTTGGGGGGGGCGCGGTAGCAGCCCGGAGTGCGGCCGGGGTTGAGGTTGACGAGGGTGGCGGAGTCGTAGGTCAGGCGGGGGGCGCGGGGGCCAGGGGTTCGGGCGCTGTGCGTGGTCCAGGCGCGGACGGGCGCAGACGGGCTTGCCTTAGGCGCGCCTTCGGCGCGCCCGCTGCGCGCGTCCGCTGCGCGGCCTCGCAGCGGCCGCCATTTAAGGGGTAGCCGGGGAGGCGGGGTCAGCTGGGAGGCGGGAGGAGGGCGGGTAGGGCGAAAAAAGCGGCAAAAAAGCGGCGGGAAAAAGGCTCCAAAGGCGAGGAGGCCTAGAAAAATGGCGAAGTGCCGAAAGGCGCAGAAAAACAGGAAAAACAAGGGGGAGACGGCGGGAGGGCAAGGGGGACGGCACTCAGAAGATGCAGGCACTCGGGGATACAGAAGAAAACCAGGGGAGCGCGATCACACAACACAGGCACTCGGGGATACAGAAGGAAAAAAGGGGAGCGCGATCACACAGCACAGGCACTCGGGGATACAGAAGGAAAAAAAGGGGAGCGCGAACGCAGACACACGGCAACACAGACACTCGGGGCACAGGCAGCGATGCAGGCAAAAGAGAAGGCAGAACAGGGGATCTGGATCTGGTGGCGCTGTGAGGACAGGGGAGCGACCTACCCTAGGCAGAATTGATAACATAATCCCATAAAGTATGATTCCACTAGGGTAGCCACTGTGTAATACATAATGTAATACAATATATACTTTATCTATATGCAGCCATCCATCTGTCCATCAAGGGTTATTAAATACATTCAAGACTAAAGTTGGGCACAATTTTATTGTATTTTTTCTTAAACTGCAAAACAAAAGTTTTTAACACTGGATTAAAAATTGTGAATGTGAAAATTGAATTTGTTAGAATAATTGCTTTTGCAAGCCCAGGCTATCTTTTTTAAAAGACTGTATTTGCTTTTAAAAGAAACAATTTGATTTTGTTAAAAAAATATATTTGTATTATGGAGGATCAGTCTTCTGTTGTAACAAATGGAATTGTTTTTAAAATTTTCTATGAAATAGCCAATTGTAAAGCTATGCAATAGTTGGTGTATTCATAGTGCACCACCAGGAAGTGGGCGGCATACTGTCCTGACCACAAAACAGAAAATATGGCCCCACAGCCAGGGAAAGGCAGCATCAAACCATAATTTCAGCTAAGACGCAATACATCCACATTTCAGAGCAATATGGGTGATGTACAATTTGCTAGGCAGCGAGTTTAACCCTAAACTCCACCCACTCAGTTATTTTTGGTGTGAATGAAATATGTACAAGTTAAAAGAGACAAATTGGATGCCACTGTTGCAGCCTCCAGAACATGATGGTCAATATGATATAAAATAGAGAGAAAGGGACAGAAAGCCATGGTGTGTCTGGGAAATGATTGATACAAGCTTTTCAGCTGGAGATTGCAAGCATGCAAAATGCAAGGAGTGAGACGAGACGCATTGGCAAGGAGAGAATCTGGTATTAGTAGGAGTTAAATGAAATATATTTCTTTGAGAGGGCAGATAAAGCTGCCAGTAAAATGTATTTATTACACTCACAATTGGACACCTATGATTTACAAAAAACCAGTAGAGAGTAAGTGGCTCTACGAAAACTCATTACCCTAAGTACCGAAATCAATTTCTAGATGTCAGACCAGACCTGGAAATGCCATCAGCATTAATGTTTACTCTGGAAGAGGAATGGCGTCCCCAATTACTTTTAACAACACATAAACCGCTGGTACACCGTTCATGCACGATACACGTATCCTGGGCAACTGTGGAGTATTTTCTAGTCGTCTCATTTTTACTGACCTTTTTATGTATAGATATCATCAAAATTGGGGCAAAGAATATATTACCATTGCGGCACAATAGAAACTGGCACTATAGAGGGCGTTCCGTGGCACAGTGTATTTGACATTCTTTGAACACGTTGGAGGGGAGATGCAACTAGAAGTCTGTGACATGTGACTTCCCGTTAATCCACTTAAGAAGGACCCACACGGAGGCCTTAAGAAACCAAGCTGTTTCAAAGACAATTTTTAGAACGTGGTCCTTTTTGAGTTATTTTCCATGGTAACTTCAGGACAAAATAACTACTTTAAGTGCTAGTGCCAGCCTTACCCTGACGGTCTTCTAGCAGCGCCTACTAAAAGAACTGACCCTGCCACTACAGAAAATTGAACAGGTGAGGCCACCGCTGTGATGCTAACTACCCTTTTCACATTGGTGGTTTTAGAACAGATGCACGTTATTTTCGATGCCATTAATGTCTCTGCTCACTGGAGCAAACATACACAGTCGCCTACAGGCCTACATTAGTGGCCCCAACAAAAACAAACCAGTGGGCTATATCAATAATTCAGAAACGTACTTCTTCAAGGACTTAAAAACACAGTTGCAAGAGAAACAACTGTGGGACAAGCCAACTCTGTCACCAACGACATCCTAGCTTTGGCAGTCATTTGGTAGACAGAGTGGGAACTAGGACAAAATAAATCAAAGTATGTGTGCATTGTTGACATAAAATGGCGACTTAAGTTCATACAATAAGATTGCTGCCAGAGCCTGCTTTAATTAACTTCAGACACATCTAGACTGCTTCGGGGAGCAACGAATTTTGAGCTTACCAAAGCAATGGTTAGATTTTGCTGTAGTTACAAGGTGACATTATTTCTTGGGTGTACATACAAGGATTAAAATTGACATCTGGAAAAAACAAGTTTGTCATTTCAGCAGTGTCAGATGTTCACCAATTTGACCAGCATCAAATAAACTAATGCTGGGGTGTTTGTGGCCATTTTGTGTTGCTTAGCTACAGTAATTCAGAGACAGCTGTATGCGTGTAGGAGGCTGGCTATTTATGTAGTGTACAAAACCAAGCACTTTGTACAGAGAGTCTGGACAACCACACATTGGTTTACAGAGGTAAAAACTAGACCACCTAATGCTCTAATTTTTACTGTAGCTTGGTCAAGCAGTTAGGCAAATCTTGGAGAAGTGCTAAACTTTTGTTGAACTCACAGTATCAGTAAATGTGGACACACACTCAAAATAACAACTCAACAACTCAAGACCAATTTACAAACATACGTCAGATGTTTATGAAAATTTTAAGACCAGGATCATTAAAATGGGATAAGTACTTTTTAAGTTATGGTTTTTCAAAGTTTAGCAAAAATAGTCTTTTGTGCGTAACTACGCACCATAGGAATCATTGGGAGAAAATTTTAAAAATGCATATAAAATCAGGCAATGCATTTACCAATATCTCCTTATGTTTATAGGCCGAGGTCATCGAGATGTCCTGTGGACCAGCCAGGGAAGCTCATGCAGCTCCTGGTTTTAGCTCGAGCAGCTGCTGAAAAGTCCTTGGAGCAGGTGCAGGACAACTGTGGGGGACCACTTGGAAAAGCAATGCACAGGCGGACTTCAAGGTGAGTCCATTTGGTCCCCTTGGTGTGTTGAGGTTGCAAAGGGTGGGTGACCCTTACAGCACAGCTGGTTCTCTTGTGCAGGGCCCAGGGAGGCAGGTTGCAGAGCAGATATGTGAGCCAGGAGCTGTGCACAAAGGTGCCCTTGGAAGGAGGAAGCAGGTCACTTTGAGGGTGGATTGCAGGTCAGAAGGGCTACTATAGGGGTGGCTCTTATGTGTCCTGAAGTCCCTTGACTGGGGCTTGTTCCTGGTTCTCTGAGAGTCCGGAGTGGGCTTTTCCTCTTGGTGTCCGACACTGGATGTCCAGTACCCTGGGTCCAGCCACTTGAGGTTGCAGTGCAACCAAAATTGGCACACTTGCAGGATTTGTCCTCCAGGTCAGTTGGGTGGAATTTGGTTTGACTGCTGTGTCCGGTTACCCTGGCCAGCGGCCGGTCAGTGAACAGGCTTCACTGGTCTTTTGCTTCACTGTTGCAGGGAGTGATGCCTTCATTCTGGAGGGAGATCTTTGGCGATTTTTAGAAGGGTGGAGGTCCTCTGCGGTTTTGTAGAGTCCATCCGATGTCCATGCAACCCCTCAGCTGTGGCTGTCGAGTCCTGGGTGTAGCAGGCAGGGTTTAGCACCTTTTTCTTTGTGCAGCAGGAATGCAGTTCTCGAGCCTTGGGCCTTCTTTGTTGCAGGCCTTTCTTATGTTCTTGGAATCTGATCTGTAGGTCTAGGGGTGCCCACTAAATACTGCATTTATTGGGTGTTCAGGGGAGTACCTAGTAGCGACCAATGGGTCATCTGCTGTGGGGTGGCTACACCCACTATGTGACCACGTCCTGTGGGCAGAGGTCACTTCCCTATCCCTGATAGGCTATTTTCCCACTGTGATGGAAGAAAAGAAAATAGAGATGTGACCTTACATGTAACACCATAGGGGTGGTGTAAGCTGGGAGTGGCCACTCCTCCTGTCCTTTGTGCATTAGTCCCACCAAAAGTGGGGTTTGCAATGGGGGCAGCCATCTGCTGCTAGCATCAGGGCTGTGGGTCAAATTTCAAGGGCAGCAAACCCTTTGAAGCTTATAGGCAGGGCTGTGAATGTTCCTGGGGGAGGAAGTGTGACACCTCTGCGCAGGAAGGGCTCTGTTCTCTGGACCCAGAGAGCACAGGCTCTCACCCCAGGGTTCCAGAATTGTGTCTGGTGGTGTCAGGCTGGTTGTGACCAGCCAGCAACCATGCCAGGGTAGTTAGCTTTTGCAGGGGGCACCTCTAAGGTGCCCCCTTTGTACATTTTGCAATAAATCCAATACTGGTACCAGTTTGGATGTATCATTCTGAGTTGTTTGGTACCAAACAATCCAGGGTTCAGAGTGGCCATCATGTAGATGTGAAACTCGTACATGCATGTAAAATGGCTGCTCTGTTCACTTACTATGTGCCAGGTTTGGCAAGGACACAGTAGGAGCATATTGCTCATGCATCTATGCCAGCACATGCAGTATAGTGCACCCTGCCTTAGGGCTGGAAGGCCTGCCAGGGGGTGACTTATCTATATTTCATGCAGTGTGTAGTGGACAAAGCACACAGGCTGTGTGCCATGTCAGTTTTGCATTTTAGGATTGCACCAGGACACTCAGCCTGCAATGGCAGTGCTGAGTGCACTTGGATACATGGTCCCTGAGGATGGCACAATCTGTGCTGCTGCCCTCAGGGGCCTACTCTTAATATGTCATGCCCTGGGTAACTTAGTACCATTTACTAGGGACTTATAATGGCACCTAAAGGTGTTTGCAAATGTGCCAATGCATCACAACAGTTTTGGGAAGGAGATCTGGCCCATCTAACCTGGTTAGCATGGGTCCTGGGCACTAACAACTTTGAAACCACATCAAATTCCAGGCAAAAAGCGGGGGCTAACCATGTAAAAAGAGGCCTTTTTTCACACTGTGTGCACAAATCAGGATCTCTGGTGGGAGGAAAGGTTAACTACTTGCTTCTGCCAAAAACACAGTATAACGTCTGCCCACAGAAAAAACTAATACTACAGCAGAAGAAAATGTTTTTCCTACCTCAAGCAACCTGTCAAACATGATGTTAGGGTAGCCAGCATTAAGTTAGCCAATCTGATTTGTGAATTCAATTATGCAAAATGGTTGTTTGCGCTTTCTATGAAATTACAGCACACAAAATAGTTTCTTCCATCCACTGTGCAACACACATGCAAAGATTTGGCGTTCTGGAATTCTGGTGTATCACTCTTGAAATGCTGCACTGGTGTAAGTTAGGGAAATCTATTAGAGCCATTCAGCTCTTTGTGTATTACAAAACTGAGTAAACGGTATATGCATCAGGGTAAAAGAGAACCAAGCGGAATCCATGTTCTTTTTGGAAGATTATACAATTGAAAACATTGATGATATACATTTTTTCCACTTTTTAGAACTGAACATGTGAAAAAGCTTAATTCAAAATCATTTTCGTTGTTGTTACTTAAATATTACAAAAGTGTAAAAAGTGGAAAGTCATTTTTTTGAAAAAAATAATGTTATTCATGTACTTAAAATCTCTATTGTACATAGGACAACTTTTCTAAGCAGAAAAGATGTTATGTATGCTTAGTAGAACTTCCAATATAGATTTTCCTCAGTTTTGGCCATATTTGAAAAATGTTTTGCATTATGGAATGGGCAGATCTATATATGCTACACTCTGCATTTGACATGCAGTAACAGTGCAAAAGGGATTTTTCGTGCTTATTCAACCGTTGCCAAGTTTATTTAGTGGTGTACTTAATGTCTCATATTTCAAAAGTAAAGATATGATCTTAACATATTGTGATCTTTAAAGAGGAACACTGTGAATCAGTCAGAAAACAGGCAATGCACAACAGTGTTTTGGAGAACAAGAAATGGATGGAGAAGAGCTTATTCGATAGACACATATATCCCAAATGGAGATTCGGCTGTAGAAAATATCTCATAAATGAAGTTATCAATAAATCAAACAACCCTTCTGAATGACAGGCAACGACCTAATGTTTTGCTCCATGCCAAATTTCCTTTGATTATTATGTAACTTTCAAATCAAGGCCGCCATTTTATTGTTGGTCTCAATCATAAAGCACCAAGGAACTGAAACTAGGACAACTTTATTGCTACCATCAATCATGGCGGGTTCACGTTAATCAACCACTGGCATCTGAACTGCATAATCCCACCAGAAAAGGAAATGTAGCAATATAAAAATACAGCAATGGAAAGATCGCATACATGGAAGGAAGCCCAGTAAGGGCAGGGGTTTGGGGCAGGTGCAGGAAACATCTTGCATTTTCAACCTCCACAGTGTGCAAAAAGGGAAAACAACTTGAGGAGCAGAGCACCAGAGGTCACTTCTGGTATAAGCAACGCCCTGAGTGGTACATTTACTACAAGGACATGCACTTTACACTAACATGCAATACTTTGCTTAGTACGATGAACATGTGTTCTGTTTTTTAGTATGTTGACAATCACAATCCTGTGCTAGGTACAACAACCTCATGTACTATATTAACCAGAGTGATACAAAACCCTGAACTACGGTTTGAGTTTGGTAATTTCAATAAATGTGATTTTTTTTATCATTAAAATCCTATCTTTGTTGCATTACATTTGGTAGATTCATCCTCATTGATTTGTATGGTGTAATGATGTTCAGTGCTGGGTTTGGAAGAACGAAATAGACTAGTGGGATACAAGGCTATGTTAGAGTGCTCTGTTTGGGTCTTCATTGATCACTGGGGATACACTCATGAGCTTAGAAGCAAAATGCATGGAAAATTGTGGGAAAATTGTGGGAAGAGCAGAGGATGCTAAATGAAATGAGAGAAGCAGTGGGGAAAAATGCCTTTTAATGAAGGTGAACAATGAGGCATTTATTTTAAAATATATGACTTCGTTTATACAACCTGTTTATATGTAAGTCATTTAGGGGTCACCATGGGTCGCAGCTGTGACGCCTGGCTTGGCCCCTGCGACCCAATGCACTGCCTTTGTGACCCCTGGCATGAGAGATGGTAAAATCATTGTAAGGAGCACAGGGGCTAGTCGTCCTCATGGACTTCAGTTGGGGATCCACACTGTGTTTTCTCTCATTTGTTTATTACACTAATAGTGAATAATAATTTACCATTCACCGTTAGTGTAATACAAAATGGAGTACAATTACGTGAAATATGACCGCTCCTGGCAGCTGAGGTAAAAAATGTTTTTAAATGTGTATGTGCTTGCTTGCTGTTGACTGTGTTTTTATGTGAGACAGCGTGTGTATGTGTAACCATGCGTCTGAGTGAAATTGAAGCTCAAATGGCGTGATGCCGCTTCTGCTACCCCTGGATGTTGACGCAACCGTATATTAAGGAGGTGGTGACTGTGGCTGCATTTAGAGAGCTCATAACCTCGAGTCAATAATGGAAATCTTCAACCATAGTGCCCCTTACTTGTAAATTTAGGGATCCAAAATGGTGATGTTTGATGGCCTGCACTATCTATACGATGAGTGTTTTGTGACTCTTTGCTTGACGGATGTGTTGGTGTCCTGAAGAGCTCCACTGCTCATACGTACTAATTTCATTTTTATACTGATTTTTAGTTTATCAAGTTCATTAAACTGCTGTCAGGACCATGTAGTTTGTGATTAAAATTGAGCCAAGCTGCTTAGTTTTGAACGGTTTGGACTTTCATACTGTGGTACACAGCGCTTGGTTTACCAAACTACAGGTTTGAGTTTGAAATACCAAACTACGGTGCAGTGACAGTTACACTGAACTACAATGCTATATATAGACAAATAAACGACCAGTCATCGGTTTGGTACATGTAATCACAATTCCTTGATATTTAATGCAGTCCTGTGTTGAGTAGCTTGAAATTAAGTACGGTGGTGCATTTGGCACATTCTAATACCAGTCGTGGCTCATGCTAAGCAGTAGGGGCGGGGCGGCACGCACGGGGGAGGTGGCAGGAGAGAATTATATTAAATAAAAAATAATTTTAAAAAACAAACAAACACTTACCTCCTCCGCCACGCACCGCTCCTCTGTCCCTCGACGACTGCAGACACAGGCTCCCAGCCTGCCCTGCGGCCAATCCTGATGCTGCTCAAAGCAGCCTCAGGATTGGCTGGGAGTGTGTGCAGGCTCTCTCCAACCCAGCAACTGTACTGCTGGGCTGGAGAGGGCCCTGTGCGCATGTGTGTGTTTGGCTGGTCCGAGACAGCCAGCCAAACATACATGCGCAGAGAGGGGAAATGCTGTGCACTCCCCCTCATTGCATGTCACCCCCGTGGCCTCACCCCTTTTCCCAAAAAACGATCATAAACACAGTTTATGATAGCTTTTCTGGTAAAAGGTTTGCAGCTGCCGCTGCTGGCGGGTGGGGGTGCTCCTCCGCCCTTATGGAGGAGCCGTCCCTGTCTAATACCCAGCTGTGATTGACAGCAAACACAGCAAAAGTACTGTGCTGTGGTTGGTACTTGGATTTACTGTGTTGTCTTTTTCACATTGCAGAATGGAGCTACGCTTGGCCAACAAAATACGTGTTTAGTACTTTGGACAGTAGTGCTCTGCTTTGAACATCACTCTAGGGTTGATGTTAAGCACATACATCTATGTGAAGTGTTCTGTGTATGAAGCAGCACGGCACTGTTTAGGACGGCGTGCAGTGTTTACATGTTAGTTACAAATATGCATTGTAGTGTTTTGTGCGGGGGCTAGGAGTGCCCTGTTTGGAACGTCGCACCATGCTTACTTTCTAGTCACATAAATGCACTATGTAATGTTTTCTACAGGGAGCAGCACTCGTGTTCTGAACTCAATTTTATAGTTATAGATATGCACCTACATTTACGATACTTTAGCCTTGGAGCAGCAGTGCTGGGTTTGAAACACCGCATTATGGCCATATGCGAGCCACATCAATGTTAAGTGTGGAATTTTGCGCATGGAACAGTAATTTTGTGTTTGGTACATTGAACTGCAGCGCTGTGCGTTTTTCTGTTCCTTCCCAAAGGTGTCTAATTCTGATTGGCCGGTCGGCACGCGCCAGATGGCCTCGTTTCAGATGGGTGCATATTAGAGGAAAACAAGGGTTTCTGCCTCCACCCCTAAACAAAAAAATCAACAGCTTTGGTAACGCTCAAAGGAGGGCCACGGCGAGTCCCAAAACACCAGACACAAACTTCCAAGCGTGTAACGTGATCCCAAGCAGCATATGTTATCCAAGCTGCCCTGGTTGCCATGGCAAGTGCTTTTCTCTTATTAAACAGCAGGGCGAGTAATTACGTCCAGCCCATACACATGTGGCCTGAGTGGAAGGTCGACGCACCATACCTCACGTTCTAGCCAAAACTCTAAAACACGTGTCATGCGTAATTCCCTCAGTTTCAAAAGACTGGGGCACTGCCCTTCTCTGGAACCGCAGGACCGCTGTAGGGTTTAGCAGACATTTCTGCAACTAGTACAACGGAGTTCTGAAAGTTTAATAGCTACAGCTGCGTTGTATTGTTACAGGTTTGTACCCCAACATTAGAAGTGACCAGAAAAAAAAGTGATGAATTCAGGGCGGGGTTGTAAAAAAATGTATTAATGAAACCAAAATCTAAATGTTCTAAGTGATTTTTTTCATCGATTCCGCTGTTTAAAGGTCATTGGAAAAAAAGTCACACAAAGTGTACGTTGCTGAGAGATGACTGCGTTGCTGGCGAAGTTCGCCGTCCGGGTGGTTAAGCAGGGGATTGATTCGTGGTGTGATTGGCTAGTGGTCCCACCCAGTAGTGGTACAATCAAGCACGCGACAGGCGCGCGCGGTATTCAGAGGTTAACTGAAGCTGGCCACAGAGCGTCGGACGCGCATCTCTCCAGCCAGGACTTGCATTGCTTCCAGGGTATCATTACTTGGAAGAAAACAGCGATTGTTTACTAAGGTGCAATACACATTTATGCTTGCCTGCTGTGTAATTGTGGTCTCACGGTCAATGGTGGTGATTTATAATTGCATAGTGCCTGCCGCGAATGACTAGTTACCTTGGTGGGTTCGGGTAGAACTTTCAGTGCAACCCCGAGAACAGAACCCTACCACATCCAGTTTAGAACATTCCTGAAACCCGAAGTGTTTAGGTGAAATATACCTTTTAATCATCTTGATAGCACAACAAATCACAGAAAACCTGTGTCTATTCCGCTCCACCCATGCCTTGCCATCCAAGTTGTGGAATCGGCATCAGGTGGCCAGTGGCACAGCACAAAATGCTGGTGTCCCCCTGCAGAATGTGATACGGGGGTCCCGAGTCTCCCATTTCTCACGTCCTTCCCTTGGACAAGGTTTGGAGGCCCCCTTGAGGGTTGTGGGCCCCATGTGCCAAATGGGCAGAAAAGGCCTGCGTTACGCCCCTAGAGATGACCATCTGCAACCTTCACTAACAACAGAGACAGTGAGTGCAACCATTGCTTGATCTGTAATTCAAAATAAGATCCACGGCTCAAGGTACTTCAAAAGAGGCCACTGCATCTACAGTGCCCTCTGTCACTGCCAGTGCTGCCAAATGCCAGTGCTACATACTAACCACCACACTCCAACAAATACGCAAGGTTTTGACTGTTGCATGTCATCCAAAGCTATAAGAATGGTCTGGACGATCTGGTATTATTTTTTTTTTTATATATATTAAATAAATTGCTAAACACCCTGCCGATGTGCCCTGCTTAAAGAAAAACATAAAGTCACCATGTGGGTAACTGTTAGAAATAAGTTACGGCTAAGAAATAAGAGATGGTGCTAAGCAACGGATAGCACCAGCACAAATTAAGCACTGCCCTTCACAAAAAAAGCTAAGATGAGCTGCCTCTTCCCAGGTGCTATAGTCTCCATGTCACCCAAAAAAGAAATGTATGTCTGTGACAAACAAATGGCAGACAAAGACCCCCAACTCAAATTGGATTTGGCTTGCCTATGAAGACAATTTCTACTTTCACTATGTCTGAAGAACTAAAATTACATGAATTCACAAAACGCATGCACAAACACACGTCCTGAGGGTGTTGATGTTTTTAGCTTTGGAAGATTTTCTGCCTCCGTCTTGATTGTTCCCCACTTGATAGCCCTCCGGAATCATGGAAAAACTTTCATTTGTTGGCGACAGAGGAGGAAGAGCATGGGCGTCATTCAGGGTTGCAGCTGCGACCCCTGGCTTGCCCTTTGCGACCCCTGGTTTCAGAGGTGGCAAATTCAGTGCCAGGAGCACAGTGGCAGCTCGTTTTTATAGACGTCAGTTGGGGCTCCGTTCTCTTTGTTTTCTGTCAATTTTTGATTACACTAATAGTGAAAAACAAAATATTATTCACTATTCGTGTAATAAAAATGTGAATATGTCCTTCAATGGCAGCTGAGGTAAGTAAAAATGCTTTTAAATGTATGTTGTGTGTGTGCTTACGGGTGAGAGTGTGTTTATGTGAGATAGTGTGTGAGTGTAAATGTGTGTGTATGTGTAAGTATGTGTCTGTGAACGAAAGTGGGGGTCAAAGGGCATGTGATGTAACTTCCGCTACCAGTGGCATTTTGGTGAATTGACGCCCATGAGGAAGAGGTACCAACGGGGACAGTTCTGTGTGCAGGAAAGATAATTTCGAATTGTATTGGTGTTGGGACAGATATTGAAGCTATTTTGATGCTTGATTTGTGACAAAGAGAGCTTTTGATCCCAAGAGCAGCCTGGCAGCTGCATGGTACTCAGGATGCAAGGGATACATTATTTTGACAAGTCCACCAACACCACGTTTTCAGAGTCAATTTAAGAAATAAGCAGGGCTTGAACAATATAGTCAAGGTAACATGGTGGGGGATCAATTTTCTAAAAAGACCCAATGAAAAGAAGATGAAAGAAAGTAGAGCTGGTCAATGTTCAAAATCGAGTGTGCTAGGGAAGGTGGAAATCAAGTGAAATATCCGTGACTTTGTGCAACAGATTCCACTAGCTTGTGTGGAAGATCCTGCACCTCTCACGACCATTAAGCAACAACGGAGAAGAATAACACAAATTCTCCTTTTGTGAGGTAAGTCCAGAGGTGTAATGTCAATGAAAGTTTGCATGCACCCAATGAGTAACAGCATCAGCCAGTCACCACTAACCTCAAGCTACGGTAAATATGGAAAGCTGCATTGACCACTATCAGTATCATATCACATGACTGCAGAGGGGCTTTCAACAAGTCCTAGCTGCCAATGGAGCAGCAGTAGAAGCACCAGCAGTTTGACATAAAAACGTGTAGACACAATAAATGGTAAACAGCGTGAATCTGTTCAACTTCCACACTAGAGCTTCTAAGTACGCAGTTACCTTTGCTTCAGGGTTTTCACTTCAGTTGTATTGCAATTACATCTATCTACAACCCTCAACTTTATGTAATTTATCCTTAGTCTGTGGTTTTTCCACACCACAACCTCTACAGCATGCATGCTTAACAAATGCCCAGAAGGACTTGATCCATGCAGATTTCCATGATAAACACAGATTATATAAATGAATTCCATTTACAATAATTTTATATAAATATATCTCATGCTGATATCCAGAAAATTTAACATGGATCCAGCCATTTAGACCTACTTTAGACATCCTTGCACTTAAGCATGCCACTTTATGCCTCCATTGTTGTAAAAGAAGATACATTTGTGAATCGAACTTTCAACTCCTTGGGCAATCTAGACAGATGCTTTTTGTTATTCATCTCAATAATACTCCTTTTATAGACCTCAGAAGGATGAATGCCTGGGTTGACCCACCAGGATCCGAACTTTTGACCACCTGATGAAACTCTGGTCCTTTAAAGTGGATGCATTAACCATCTTAGCCAAAATCCCCAGTCTGGTCTGGTACCTATCTCAGAAACCTGAGCTATATTCATTTGGTTTTCTGCTTGGTTTTAACATAAAGCAACCATTCACAGAAGATCAAAGCCCCCTCCCTCAACAGTTACTACACAGCAAGAACCCCCCACTACTGATTTTGTGAGCTGCGATTAGAATGTTTCAGTCTCGGCGAACAGAAATGGGAAATTCATCAAGAGGCAATCAAATACAATTTTAGAACAAGCAAAATACTCTTCATTTATGGTAAAAGATTGTTGAAATATAACTTTATTAAAATAGCTTTATAAACTTTGGAAAAGAAATGGAGTCATATTGTCTGTGTGAATCGAGAAGCCAAACAACACTGTATTGGGTCCCACGAGACAGGAAGGCGTGTTGAAGTGATCTCCAGCGCCATTTTTAAACGTGTTTATTCTATGCCAGGCCAGGTCTGATTCACTGCACCGTAACTGTATTAATGATACTTGACGCTTGTAGTTTCATTGTGCAACCCTGTCCGGGATAACCACTAACTCTTTATAAAGTCTCCACTCCAGTGACTCTTCGCATACTTTCGTCTTGTTTTTATAATGAGCCATCATGTTTTTTATGGGACCTGGGCTACTTTTGAAACTTTTTTTCAAATTACGGGTCTCGTCGTCTGCTGCATGATTACTCGCCATTTTGACACCTTTCAGCCTTGCTATCATTTTTGGCATTCTTCTATTTTTCAATAACAACATTGTTATGATGTTTTGAAACCACCTGAGAAAAGACAATTACATCTGCATAGCACTCTCACATCACAATCAACCACTTGATAGATCACAGCCCAGATCATAAAAGGCTCCTCTTCATGTGTTTGGGCGGACATTCTTGTGCAGCATATATTGTTTTTTCCATTTTGGCACACCAGTCTACTATTGACAGTCTTCTTATGTTAACAGAGGAGCACTTATGTGATTCTGCTTGCCAACCCTTAGCCTTTGCCAGTTTGGCCTGGCAAGTGTACCACAGATATATTACCACCAAAATAAGTCCTTAAGATCCCGATTAGCAATAACGCAGAATTCCACCTGGTGATTCCAGGTAGCTGAAATTACCAACATAGGCTGAAATCTCTACCCGGAATACCAATAATTGCCCATTAGACACCATGGAATGAGGAATAACTGTAGGGATCAGTTTTTCAGGGGATGTTCCACACAGAATTCTTTATTGCATGTGGTGTAATAACAAACGTTTTCACCTAATATGAGCAGGTGGTAAATATCTGTCAGGGGAATCTGCGTGGGACCGGGAAGGTAGAAAGATGGGTGCGTAGGCCCAGGGTCATGCGGGAGTAAGGCAATGATTATAGTCTGCAAGGCAGTCATTTTTCTTTTTCTTTTAACCAGCCAGAATTTCCCGCTGGCCTGGTATCCCTGGACCCGGGAAATCAGGATGCTGGAAGACCAGCCCAATTATAATGGTGCAGAGTGGACTTGGACAATGAGATTCTGCTCGAAAGAACTTGAATGGAGTCCTAAGAAGAGATGCATTTTGACACACAACAAGTTAGTAAGACAGACTTACTAGGAAAAGAGAGACACAAAAAAGTCATCATTAATGGTAAGGCTTCATGATCTCCTGCCCCAGACCATGATTTCAAGTTACTATTAACAAAATATCCAATTCAGAATGACATAAATAACCTGCAGGGAGAGGGGACTTGCTCAATTGTCCATTTTCTGCTGTAAAAATAGACCTCTTTTAATTTCTACCTTTCTTCCTTCCCACTTCCTTGAATCGCTCTCTCACGTGCCCTCACTTCCTCCTTCCCGCTTGAATTAAGGTAAGTTGTGATTAGATACTAAGCTCAGCCACTAATCATTGTTATTAAAAAAAGATTAAGGCCCTCACGTACAACATTCCTTTTAAGGATAAGTAAATTGCGTCAAATAATGATTTGCATATGCGATTGCTTAATTGGAATGTACAAAATGAATTTGTTAGAAGTGGTTGCAATTTGTGCGACAAATCCATAGGTATTTTGAGAACTGACCTATATATTATTAGGTTGGTTCTCAAAATATCGATTCGCAGTGGGTCACAATTTGACCTACCTCATTAATTTACATGAGGCCGTTCGCACATTGTGACTGGCTACATTATTCGGCCTGGTGGCCTGCTGGGGTCAGCAGAACACCATGTCTGTGGTTACTTTTAAATAAGTTAAACTTTGTTTTTTTAAATGCAGCCTATTTTCCTTAAAGGAAAACATGATGTGTTTAACAGAGAAAAAGAAAAATGTCACAAACCATTTTCCCATTTTTATGAACAGCATTGATTTCATGGACCACTGCCTACTCATAAAAAATGTTTTGGTGAACAGTCACAAAGGGTAGGGGTCCCATAATCTTATTGGCTGTAAAATTGTTTCATACATTAGGGCCAGATTTTCACCAAAACTAATTTCATTGAAGGGACATTAGGGTTATATTTGAAAATTTAACAACCACTGAAATTCATCAGTCATGCTAATCAAAATAAAATATAATTCCTACCAAGTCATTGCTCATAACCTCACGCACATCATCACAGATGAAGTGAAAATAGTACAATCTAGGATATAAATATTTACATCACACATGATATAACAACATTTTTATGTGTGTCTTAAGGACTACCTAAAGAAGTAGATCATGGTGTCTCAGTATTCCAAGTTCAAAATACCTGCTGGGCACAATCTGTGGAAATAACAAGCGTGCCCTGTACACTGTACTACAGCCCCAGTAGTTGATTTTGCACGGAGCTTGACTGCCCAGTACCTCACCCACCAATTCCCACTAGTCCAGACTATGTCACACCCAGCATACAGAGTGGCCTTCAGTAACGCAAAATTTGAGTATTTCAGAACAGCACTAACATCGTCCAAATTTCCACATTTTATCTACCTGTCCCTCGTTTAATATACCTGTTGGACAAACCAACCTCTCCTTTGGTATCCATTGTTATAGAATCAGTGTCTGTGTAACAGAATTAGGATTTTAATGGGGTAGACATCTGGATAAGAACTTATTTTCTGTGAGATCAGACACCAATATCTAGTGACTTCATTAGCAATACCTGATAATATAATTTAAGCAAAGTTACTGAAAAATCACCAGAATTGTGTATCTATGTTTTCCCCCGACATTTTGAAAACAATGACATCATATTTTAGTGACTTGGTAAATCACAGCAAAAAGTGTACATTTTACAGTACTTAAGTAAATGAAGCAATGTGTCATTATTTTGTTCTGTACTTTTTTTTATTAGACATGTAGTGCAAAGCTGTCTGACGCTGATTAACATATGAGTCATGAGGTATAGGAATGTTGGGTCAGACTTTAGCAGAAGGCCTAGCTAGATTCAGACATTATGAGTCAACTGCTGATTCTCAGGCCTTAACTATCACGAGTTACACATTGCATACCGTAGGTATCAGACAAAAGTCAGGATTTATAATTATCACAAAAACATTGCAAAGGGTGCAAAAGACCTAGTCAAATGCCTTTGAATCGTTTTTGCTACATGTGTACTTAATGAGGCAACAGATTTGGCTCAAGTGTATATTGCAAAAAAGATTTTCTTACCATAGTAAACACAGAGAACCAAGAGAACCATATACAACACATACTGTTTTTCAAAATACATTTTTCTAAATAATGTTATCGGCATTATTCCAATAGTAGGGACTAGGACAAATAGAATGTAGAACAAATAACAATTGTAATCAGCACACCCCCTCAACTCCTCCAATGACAGAGGATATAATAAAGACAAAATAGTGTCAAGTAAGTTTCCTCCATGCTGTGCCCTGGGTCAAATTCAACATGGTCTTTCTTTGTGTTTCATTCCATATCACACAATCAACAAAATGGGTTTGCATTTTTTGCACCAGTACAAAGAGTCTGTGATAAGCACCCTGGCACAAACAGCCTGGCATCTGTCACAGGACTCAGATATCAGAGACCTGGAATTTGTATAATGATCCTGGAATCAGTTTCCCCAAGTCAGGTATGAGAAGTCCGACCTCAGGGAACAAACCTGGAGAAATTGATAGTCAATGTTTCAATTAAAGTCACAGCTATCGACTAAATACAGAGTTTAATTTGAGCTGGTGTTTATAGCTTGGGTCAAATGCCACTTATTTTTCGGGAACAATGCTCATTTTTCCTCAACAGATTGTATTCCAGCACAACACAGTGAAAACCAAGAAGGGTGAAAAAGGGAAGAAGAAAAAGATGGAAAAACTGTGACGACGGGAGAAAGCAGGGATGAGAATGAACCTGCAAGAAGGAGATAAAGAGGCATGGAGCCTCTGGGATGGAATAAGGAGACATGAGGTGCGTTCAAGAATACACAGACCTGACATTTGGCACCCTGACCTTTGAAACGCCGGACCCTGGCCCTTATTATTTTACAAATTAAGCACTGCCTATCTGGAATCAAGCCTCAGGAAAACACGAAAGTACAAAACGTAGTCGGACATTCTGATTCCGCAGTCTGTGTAAAGGTGTTAGCAGCAAGGATTAATATGTCAAATATTGGAAGAAAAACACAGCAGATGAAGGATCAGGCATCATTAATCAAACATCAAATTTGGTATCATAGAAGTTTGATGTAAAGCTTCAGTCATCAGGAACAATGTAAGAAAAGTCAGGAATAGGATATTCAGATTCTCATGTTCGCTGTCAGAAATCTGACAATAGTTTGAATCTGAGAATCATGTATTGGAAGCCACAAACTAGGTAGTGAGACTCAAGCGCTAAGCAGATAGCCACAGAGATCAAAGCCAGTATTCTGGAGGAGGATTTAAGACATTATGAATTCAAGTACCACATATCAGAGGTCAGGTTTATGGATTATGGTATAAATATATTATCAGTGGTGGATATTTTCATACTTCATTGAAGATTACCTGGAGTTTCGGTAAATATATTTCTTTTAAAAAGTAAAAATGAGGACATTTAATGGCTTATTAATGTAATTTTTTTAATTTCTAGAAAACAAAGACCTGCTTGGAACTCAGTACATCACATATTTAATTTGTGCATTAGGTGCAGGGAGAAAAGAAACGGTAATCTCTTTTTTTTACATCAGGTGTAGGGAGAAAAAAACACAATAATCCTTTTTTAACTAGTGGTCTTTTGTTACGATGACAATTGTTAATTGCCTATGTATTTTACCTTTAGCTTGAAAACACTTGGTCAGAAATAGATTTAAAAATACAAATGTAAAGATTGCTTTATACATTCATTTTTGGTGATAATTTAAACCTTGGTCATTTACTTGGTTTGTGGTTACTTGAACTGGCAAGTTTCCTTCTAAATTTCCAGCCCAAGTCAGTTTGAGTTTTAGAGCCCAGTCCTGTTATTGTCAAGAGGTGCTATGGTCAACTGTTCAAGTTTTAAACTTTTTTAGTCGATATGTTTTCAAGGTAAGTTGTTTAGCTAATATTTTAAACATAATGATTTTCAAATTAAACATTTTGAACTACTTGCATACAATGATGTTTTAAGCATCCGAAGTGTTAAATAGCTAGCGATAAATTAAAGGGGATGAAGGGGGTGAATAGCTAGGGATAAACTAAAGGGAATGAAGGGGTGAAAAGTACAATAAAAGAATGAAAAAAGAGATGAATGTGAGAGTGAGGGGAATAAAATAGTGAGGAAGAGAGTTGGAGAACGTAGTTAATGGTAAGAACCTCAATATGGGGTTGTTAATAATAATTAAAATGGCGATTTGTGCTCCCCCCCATTCACGATCGACCGGCTAGAATATTAGATGTCAGAAATTGGCAGGACTTTATTTATGTGTCCCACAGGATGGTATTATAAGGGAGTGTGCGTGTTAAACCTGGACTTGGAATATTTTCCTCAGGTTCTATAAACCGGCATGTGGAATGTTTTTCTAGTTTCTGCAGGGTGAGAAGTTTATAATTGAGTTTTACTAGGAGCAGGGATGCAAAAATAGGGCCCTAGACGGAGGGCAGCTAATTAACATATTTTGGCAAAGGTAATTTGAGTAAATTGCTCAGCCATGGACTTCCCCTGTGACACCTGACATGCTATTTTACCGTATTAGGACGCTTTTCGACTATTCCTAATTTTTACAATAAAAGCTATTGAGTTCTCCGTGCTATGGCCTGTGTTTCAAATTTTTTGAGGAAGTGACAAACAGAATACTTCATTCTTTTTACCGCAAGTGCTAATTTATCTTAGGTATGCAATATGCCATGGCGACTTAGCACGTATAACCAAGGTAAGTCCTACCCGTCCACAAGAATCACGTTCTTCAAATGACATCAGTGGCACAGCAGGAATTTGTTCCTGACCACATAGGAGCAGGACGCATGCCACTGGGATTCCATGATGTCAGCTTTGACTCTCCACCCAGGTCTTAATGAGCTGTGTTTGGTACATGTCAGCTACGCCCCTTCCCTGCAGTGCTTTTGCTAACGATTCATGACTTTATGATAAATTGCTTCCAACTAGGAACATGCCTTTCCATTAACCTCAGTATTCACTGTTGATTCTCAAATGAAGATTTTTGCATCCAGTGTATGTTTTCATCGAGGGAGGGGAGTATTGCTCAGGCACCCAGGGATTTTGTTGCACATAACGTTTACAGGGTAGCAGAACCTGAAATTAATCTCAGGCTTGTAATTATAAATAAAGCTTCTGTAGAACCAGGAATATGTGGATATCTCCACGAATCACATAAAAAGGCATTATTTTTAGAGAATCATTTTATTCTTCTGGAGAAAGCTAATTTGTTTGGATCCCAATGCAGTCATAGCACTTGTCTGTGTGAAAAAGGACACTGTGAAGGTAAAACAAATAGGGGCAGTAGCTGTGTTTATTCATAAGAACGACATAAAGAAACCTTTTGATAGATATTTCTCCTTACTTTTGGTTATGCCTGGCCTTACCATACTTGAAATCCTCTATTGTAATTCAGTAGCTACTTACATGCACCATACCTGTAATTCTGACTTTGTTGTCATTCAGTAGCCAATGATATGGCCGATTTTCTGCCCCAAATAGTTTTGATAGCTCAAGGCAACATCTCCCTTCCTTGAACATAAGAGCAAAAAGACCTATCAGGGCTATATGTTGAAAGTTTACATCTCAGAGAGTTCACCGAGTTTAACAGAAATATTGCTTCTTTATAAGACTCAAAATATTTCTGCATTCACATTTTTGGTGGTTTAATGACTAAACGCAGTATGCGTAAATATATAGCAGCAGGTGTGTGGTCTCAAAGGTCTTAATGTTTAGATTTTTTGTCTAAAATCACACCTTAATTTGCTCAAGTTTTACAAACAATAGACACCCGGAAGTTTATATGTATAGTACTCTTACTTTTACATTAATGTGTCTATTCCCAGTACGTTATGGTGCTGTACAGTCATATTCAGATGCACATCTCATTATGGTGTAAATCAGACATCAAAGCAATGAATCAGTGGTCACAGGGACATGACTCCATACAGGTGTCAATGCAAGAGATGTGGTGATCCCCAGGAACAGGGACTCAAAAGCAAAGTTAGACAGTATTTGTACCAGTGACATAGAGATAAATCTGTTAAGGGGCATGGGTGTGGCCACTGTAAGGGTATGTATGATAAAGAGGGGAACCATGACATTTTAAATCCACATTATTATACTAGGCATTCAATCAACAGAGCTTCCAATTTAAGGGAGGAGGACTGAAATACAGGAGAAGACAAAATTGGCTGATTAAGTTAAGCAATAACAGACTTGAGAACATGTGGGCATGAGAACAACAATATGAATGCCACAATAATTGCAATGCTTCAAGATTCGCAGCATCAAAGTTAATTGACGGTGGGAAAGTGCCGCTGTGATGCTCCTGATGCAGGGGCCCAAATGCTGGGACAGTGATTGGTACACCACCATTGTCACAGTAATTCTTTCACCCCATTTTATCCATACATGACCAAAATTACCAATCCATAGAAATCGCGGGAAGGATTTGCCATAATGGCAAACATACAGGCTCTTCCACTAAGAGCTTATGCCTATGAGTGTTTTTAAAACTATTATTCTTTGTTACTTTCATCCATTACAAGACATTTTCCCCTGTTTTGCAAATCTTTATTTGAGAGACTAATTTGTCATTTATTCTCTTTATTGATGGTCATAATTTCAGATTATATGATGATGTGCTTTGTTGAAATCAAGTATTCAAAAAAATGTCTGAACAAGGTTTTGAATTCTGTATATTGATTACTGAATTTAAAGGCCTCTTTATTGTTGTAGTATAAGGTTTAATATCTGCAGATATTTAATTTTACTCCGTGGGTGTGAGTGACTGTTGATCTGGAGATCTGTGTTGCAAAGGGACAAGAGATAGTGATGAACATCCTTTGTTGACAACAGGTGAGCGTACAGATCCCCATTTGCTATATACTGTTGTTTTAGGTGGAGGGACGGGGTCAACCCACGCAGGTAAGAAAAAGACAGACTGATTAAGTTTAGCTGATTGCTACATAGTTTGTTGCCATGTAGTGGCACCAACAGGCAATTGGCCGCCCCTTGACTTTTGTAAAACGCTATGTTTTATAGTTAGGTAAATTGTTTGAAACAATGATTTTGAAAAAAACTTTACTTTAATTCGTTGGTTAAAAATACTTAGCCTGTAAACGCTTCATTTGAAAACGTTTGAAATTTTAATTTTGAACATTACCACTAGTTTACATTGTCACGATTCTGGTGGCTAGGACTGCAGCTAATATAGTAAATCTCCCCAGATCAAGTATCGATGGGAGAAAATAGCATCAGAGAGCTTCATTATGGTCAGAAGAACAAGTTTGTAAAAAATAATTTTAAAGGCTTATTTTTCCAAACTATTTTATTTAAACATTTAAAAAATACATATATATATATATATATATATATATATATGTATTAACAACTAAATATGTCAAACTGTTCACAGAATTTGTGATGTCTTCCCCCCTTTTCATGCCAAAAACCTATTGCAAAAGGTAACTGAGTAGGAACTCCACATCCTAAATCGAGGTAATCATTTTTCAGTGCGCTGACTGCGAGTTCCCTAAGACTTTATAAAGGCGTTTAATGGCATTTCCTTCAAGACATGAAGATAAAAACTAACACTAAGCAGGGCTGATAAAGTTATCTTAATCAATATGCCACATAAAACATATTGACTAAGAAAAGGGGATCCTTAAAAGGAATGCTCCAAAATTCTGTGCTCTGGTTCATTTTTTTCTTTTCAGGAATGCAGCCCATGAAATAAGAAATAAACTGCAAGCAAGACTGAATTATTTAAGTGGATTTGTGGGGGGTGGGTGCTATATATCGTCCAAGAAATTGTGACAAAAATGTAAGCACACTTTTTTCTCCTCCAATGTAACATATTTAACATTTAAAATATTTGAATTGTGATCATTCTTCCTGTAAAAAACAGATTCTGCCAATAACACTGCTATTGGGTTCAGAGACACTTTGAAGTGGCTAAGAAAGCGTCTATCCCCTTATAATAGTTTTACACCCATGTCGTTTTGTGACCTCTGAGTGTCATGGCCTGCAGTTTCAAGGCACTGACCATGAGTCCCGCAATATCCTTCATCTAAAATCATAACCTTTTCTTTAAAGAATACTCACCTTGGAAGCCTACTGCTATTTCTCCAGAGCTCAACCTCCATGATTTGCTGTGCATTGTCAAATGCAAAATCATTATATACTGATAAGACTTTTAATTTCGTAGGTTGTCTGACACATGGGGCCCGATTCACAAAGGTAAAGTTACACTTTAGTGTAAGTTTAAGATTTTTTGCAATTCACAAAGGAATTTTACGAGTGGTATCTTGACTGCCTGTCTATTTAAGTGATGAGTCTCCTGATGAGTGCAGAGACTCTGCACTCATAAAGATACTACTCGTAACATTCCTTTGTGAATTGCAAAATATCATAAACCTACACTAAAGTGTAATTTTCCTTTGTGAATCAGGCCCTTGGTCGTCTCTTACAAATTTTTACGTTTTTTTTCACTTATGTTTTTCCGCTCATAAAATAGATGCCAGTGATAACTGATTTGCACTGGGTGAAAAAAACAATTAATGAAGCTTTTAATATTCGTCCAGGCATATACAGTTATTGTGTGTAAAAACATTTGAATATCCCCATGCCAGATTACTTGTAAACTGCCGAAAAACAAGTAATGTATGTTCATAGATAAATTTGATATCATACTTTAAGATTGTAGTTTCCCTGTTGCCTGTCTAAACCCCTCTAAATACCTCCAACAAAGCAGACCTTGCTAAAGTACATTCATTGTACATTTTATTGTTAGATAACCAAGATACTGATTTAGTTGTTTAGTTACTAAGCCACGGAGCTGGAAGGCAGCATAGCCATGTGATGGTCTTTTGGGAAACTACTTCACCACTAATATAAATGTTGTTATGTCATAGTTTTTTAAGGTTCCAGAATGCAACACAGTATGCAGACTACTAAGCATTCTAAGTAAAAACTGGAAGTTTCTTTTGTTGCAGCCACAGCTTTTGAAATACACAAATCATATAACTTGGATCACTCCCCGTCACAAAAGAGAGCAAATATCAAAAGACATGTACAGACTACTTGTCATCCAATAAGCACAGTAAGGGAATATATGGTACAATAGTCACTGTCACGGTTTTTAAGAGTGTCCACACACTTTGCTTTTCACACTCCCAAGCATGATCAAGCTGCAAGGGTAATCAGCTGCTTATTGTTAAACTGCAAAAAATGTTTGTTAGTTCTCTATCTTTATGTATGTTACAGGTATGTCTAGAAGAACACACAATAATGTTTATTGGTTGTCTCATTGACAACAATAGGTTTGCAAAACAACCAAAAAATAAGCAATCCCAATAAATCTCCTTCTCGCTTTGTGTCTCCTCCTATACCTACCTACTGCTCTCTGTTGCCCCAAAATTGAGAGATATAAAGTACGTAGAGCTTCTTCCTTTTAAAAACAATATGTATACATACACAAACACATGCACAAACATACACATATATAGATATATGCATGTATGTGCAGCGCTCTCAGGCAGGGGACAAAAACGGTGGTCTCAGAATTTACATTTTCCATTTTAGATCCCAAAATATTCTTTGCTCCTTTGTTTGTTGTAAATCCATTCAGTAGCTGTGAGAAATTAGCACTTATAATATGTTCTGGTCTGTCCAAGAAGATGTTGAATTTTAGCAATATCTGGACCACAAGTCCACAGATCCTTCGTGGATTTGTGAATCCACAGATCCTCTGAGAATTTGTGAATCCACACAGGATTATTAGAACTAATTAAACAAAAAAAGGAAATTATTGGATTAGGGAGTTTTTTTTCTGCTGCTATCCATTGCCAATTTATGAATCTGGGTACAGATTTGGAAATCTGCCACTCTCTAGTTGGCTGAATGCCACGGAAAAAAATCTGTTGTGGCCACCATTACCCACCACAGTGCATTGAGCACCATGCTGGGAAAAATAAAAACAAACAAGGCAAAAGGGACAGAGTGAGCTTACCCTGGCCCCAGGCTCATGTGGAGAGATCCCACACAGACCCGCAGCAATAAAATTAATACTAAACAAAATTATTGTTATTGCAGGATTTGCACATCCCAAACCATTCCTGATGCTTGCAAACCTTCACAGGGGTCTCAGGATTTGTTAATCTGGCACATGATTCACAAATCATGCAAAAACAGCTTTTAAATAATTTGGTGTGTTACAACTGCACTTGGGCAACCCCTACTGCACCTGGGCTTTGGCCATGGGCAGACGGGGATGGCCACCATTGGTGGGATGTAGTAAGGCTTGGTCATATTCCAGACCCTGTCACCAACTCCCACCATACTCAGGCAAAGCCATGCACAGAGGAGGTTGACCGTACAGCAGCTTGGGTGCAAGGCCTAGCCAAGTGTGTATGTTTAAGTGTCATCTCATGAAAGCAGGAATATCAGCAACACAAATATAATGAATACAAGTATGTAGGTATGAATAGAATTTCTATAATAAACTCTACATCTAAGTACCTGGGCAGCATATATATATCATAAAGGTACACCTATAATTACCTATGTATACTTACCTTTGCTATATTTCGGTTATCTATATTCTACTTAAGATATTTTTGTAGTACAAAAGTGTTGACCACAGCCCATTACTCAGGAACATTTTGGACCCCAGCCTACTATCGGAACGCAACCACCCTGGGTTCAGAAAACTCTTCAACACTGGGCTGTTGAGAGAGATGTTCAGCCCCATGTTTGCAATAACAGGGGCATTTATGAGAAATATAAAATAGGAGCTCCATAAACAAGTTGACCTACACCCTGACCCTGCCTGCACTTGCTTTTCAGCTGTCTGCTCTGCTGTTCTTTTTAGGTCACAATGCAACGTATGACACTTTATAAAGCATCTGGTTAAATAAATGCAAACATCTAAAAAATTAACTCTTGGCACCTGGGCTGGCTGTGGTTCCTTTCCTTTCAGTCATTTCCTTAAAATGAACTCATCTGCCTATCTATTTCTTGGCCTTGCTTAAAAATTAACCAACCGTGCTATGAACAAATCCACGTTTGGTAACGCAATGTACTTTTATTTAGAATGTCACAAAAACGCTTCTGTATAACTCAGTCTCTCCTGTATGGGGCCACATCCTGACTGTCTGCGATCCCTCTAATTAAACTATGGAATTGCTTCCCCGCTTCACAAATCTGTATATTTTCCTGAAAGTCAGCTGGTGAAACCAATTAAGAGCTGTGAGCTAACATAGTGATCAACATTCAGGCATACTTATGTAGCGTTTCTGACAATTCTCATACAGCCCCAAATAGATCATACGATACGTTTCTTCTACTTTATGCCATTTCACTAGTATAAATAAATGGAGAAAAAATATAGCATTTTGAAACGTGTCCTAAAAAGAAACCATGCACTTCCTGAAAGAACGATTTTCAAATTATGCAGCAAGACACTTAATCATTCTTTCCTTGCTGTACGTCCAAACGTTTTGGCATGGTTCATTTCCGCTTCTCGCAGGCACTCATAAAACATGCGCAATTGTGCAAGTGACACGGGAGCCGGCCTCTGATTGGGAGCCTGCTGGCCATGCAGAATACACAAAGCCCGCTCTTTCACACCACATCATGCGCAGCTCCGTGCGGACAATGGCAGGGCTCATTACCCGGACCAGATTTATTCTGTGAAATGTGTGTACTTGCATGAAAAGACTGCATTGGGATAGCTACGTGCAATTCCATTGGTTTGTAATATTTTCTCTTCTTTGCTAATTCATGTGAATTATTAGGTAAATTCTACTCTACATCCTATGTGCTTAGAAGCCTTCTTCGACATGTAATTCATTCTGATAGAACGTGCGGGTGCCAGGTTGTTTGCAAAGTCTTCGATAAAACCCACCAATCTTGTTAAGCAATTCTATGCCTGAAGTAACTATGCTCAACAAAAGAAATAATAAATATAGCCAGTAAGATGGAGTGCTAGCAGACACCATATTTTTACAGGGTGACCTCTCATGCGAAATACTAAAATACCTTTACGGTCATACGAATGAATATGTAACCTCACATTTGAGGGTTAAAATGGCACTTTCAAATGTGTGACCATATTATCCTAACTCATAATCAGAACCTGCGGCTGACAGAAGGCCCTACATGAGGTTTGGGTGGTGGTGGTGAGGGGGGAGTAAGGTCGGGTGGAAGGTGGTGTTTTCTCTCTAAATCAAAGCTACATTATGTGCCAGTTTCTCTGTTTTTCAATGGCTCTTATCAGCCAGGTAGGCATTGCTTAATTTGAGCTGGTGGTGCCCACCACCCCTAACTTTTAGGGACAAGAATTTATTTTACCTCATAAGATATTGACCAGAAGTATGGGTGAGGCAAACACACAAAAGTGAAAGGAGGAGGAAGAGAAAGACGAAAAAATGAGGCACAAAGCGAAAGCAGGGATTGGCAAGAGTGAGATAAATGAGCACTCGTGTCTGGTAGTGGATTAAAGAGGCCTGAGGTGAATTCAACACTACTCATCCTTGGCATTCGGCCCACCGATTTTTAATAGCCCCGCCGGAGCAGATCTTTGGGCACCGGCATTCATTCTTTTACAAATTAAGCTCTGTAAGTAGGCGTAGTGATTGGGCCTCCTGCTGCCAGTAGATTTCCCTCTGTGTCACCGTGGATGGGTCTTAAAGAGACCACCAATGAAAATGGGTAAAATACACTTTTATTACTAATTTAGGGAAAGAGAGGTGATGTAGGTCTCCAGCACCTATGAATTTCAAGAGCTGTGGCACATTAAATGTTCAATGCAGTCAGGGGATATTTCTGTTTTTATCATTCCTTTTCCTGCAGCAGCCCTGCAAATAAGGGAACAGGAAGTACTGCAAGTGCAGATTACAATGCATTCCTCTGCAAGGCCAGGATGAAATAGAAACTGTACCTGCCATATTCTAAGGCGTGCCCACAAGTGCAGAACTGCATCTCTTGAAATGCAAGAATGCTAGTCAATTTCCGCACATGCATTCTATTTTATTTATCCACAGTTTCTCTCTCTGAATTACTGCATGATCATAATGTATTTTTTTCCTGGTCTTGATAGTCAGATTATGGAAAAAGTTTTGTGAATTATGAATGGAAAGGGTGTCTCAGTTCGAGGGAAGTCTTGTTGTGTTGAGGAGATACCTTAACGTGAATATTTTGATTATACAAAATTCTACCGCGGATCAGCATTTCATGGTGAAATGGGTACTTGGTTGCAGAATAGATTAAGTTTAGTGATGCATATTGGGCAGAATGCTGTATCAATAAATGCATGAAAACATGAAAAAAAAAAAATCCACAAGAGAAGCAGTTAATCCCTTGATATGTGTAAATTTGAGGTAATATATTGCGTTCCAGATGCAGTAACACTATTTATCAATTTGAGGTAAAAGTCTAAAAGGGGGCCTAAATACTAATGATGAGCCGCTGCATATTTAAAATGGAACTGCCTAACCCTGCGCAAATGGCATGCACCATGTGAAGTGTATTCAGGGGGGACTTTTATAAATGTGGCCTGCTGACGCTTTGCAGGTGCACTGCATTAATTGCTCACAAAATGCACATGTTCCAGAAGTGAGACTGAACAAAAAAAGGATTCAGCCTACGAATAAAGAAGTGTGAATGGAAGCAAGAAACAGGCCTGTTCACATTTCTTGATAGTTGTAGTGTTCAAATCCCAGAGTTAATTCATTTCTTTGTGAAAAGAACAACCATATTATTATTGCAGGGGTTTTAAGAGATTTCTCGTTTCAAAATTACAAGCTTTTTTTCATAGAAGGAATTTCAGGACGGTACTAACTAAAAGGTGCACTCCAGTAGAAGGATAGCAGGCAGGGCCCAGCCATTATAAAACAAGCAGTGCTGACAGAGAAGAGGGGCGCGCATGCCCAGACACGCTGTTCCCAGCTGTACGTCACCTTGTGTTTTTGCAAGTCCCCCCTTATGAAAATGATGATGTACTCTTTGGAAGAGAGCGTCGAAATTCGAGACAACATTCGGTTCAGGAATCTTCCATATTGTAACTGAACGGGTCTTCTAGGAAGTCAGAATTGTTAAGTTTACCTGACCCCTGTCTATCTGGGACCCAGCCCTAGTGTCTTCGTAGGGGGCATGGGCTGTTAGGGAGGCTTCTTGTGTTACAGGCAGTCTCTGTTCTAATGCTTTTAAATTGCATGGAAATGATAGTTGTAAGAACAGTAGCGAGTATATATTCTTTGATCAGTACTTTAAGTGGGATGAAAAAGGTGTGGGAGTCTCTATAAGGGGTGTGGGCAAAACATCATAATTATGAATATTTTCATAAAGTGGTGGCCTACGCAATTAAGAATGTGACATGCAAGTTGTAATCCTGTGCTTCACACGGTGTGCGATCTAAGCAGTATTTGGACGCCCCTCCGTTTTCTGCTATTGCATCCAGACGTAGCACCAAAATGGAGATTTGCCTTAAACGAGTCTGATCTACTGGATTTGCCAAAGTTTGTTAGCAGAATCAAATAAATGAGTATCAACAATGATCTTGTTGTGAATAATTAAGACTGAAAATGTTTCACTTGTGAAAATGTAAGACTCAGAATTAAACAGAACTGAGGTCTGTGGAAGGAGTGGTGACCTTCAGAATGCCTGTCACTCCTGTTCTCCCCCTCTCATAACTTCCCTCTGCAGTCTCTCACTCTTTTAAACGCTTGTGCCCTTTTTCTCACATATTCTGAAATCCTTCCTTAGCATACCTCACACTTCATCTATTTCCTCGCCATCTTTTCACTCTCTTTCTGCACGTGCTTCCTTTCATCTTCTCCACTTAACTAGTCACCCTTCAGGCACAACCCAAAGAGTCAACCAGAAGCTCTATGTTTTATTTTTCTTTGGCAGTGTCAATATTTCAACAGCTGCGAACTTCCTTCACATATTTTTTCATTGAATCACAATTACAATTGGCACATATGTACCCGCTGCTCTCTGCTGAGATACCAAGGATTGGATGTGCATGCATTCTGAACACTTGATACCACACTGTGAGAAACCTGCACTGCCTTCAGCCTCAGTTCAAGAGCTCTTAAATGTGCACCATCATGAATACCTACTGAGAACCTGAACTCACTCATACACCAAGAGACGACTCAGCTCACATTATGCACTACACTAGTGTTACATCCTGCATGAAAAAAACTATAGAAACACAATAGCTGAAAAAAAATGCAAGATGAAGTAAAACAGTTAAAATATGAACAATGGCTCATTTCTTGACATTAGTTACATTAAGGATTTTTACAGTTTCTATTAGGAAATTGGTTTGCGCTTTTATCTGGGAAGTTAAGGTCATGAATATAGTGCCCAATATGGACCCATTTCAAAGTCCAGTTTTAATTATTTCCAGATCTGAGATGAGTGGGACCTGTCTACTTATAAAAGGTTTTAGGCTATTTCCATGGTTTGGAATCTATGGATTTTAAAATGTAAAGGTGTATTGGGATAATTTTACCAGCAGTTGTACTAAACAATAACTTTTTTAAATGAACATATATATATATGTATATATATATATATATATGCATCTTGAACTTGTCACTTATTCAGCCAAAGTGAAAACACTGGGCCAAATATTATGTTCGTGACTTGTATTTCAACAGAACAACATGTGTATTTGAAATATTAAAGCCAAAATAATTCATCCACCATATTTGATTTCACTTCATAGGGGATGTAGGTCTTGTAATTGTAATTCACACTGCGGCCCATATACCTTCGACACAGTCTCCCACTTCATCCTGCGCAAAAGACTACATGAAACAGACATCACAAGGAGCCACCCGCAATTAGATCTGTTCTTTCCTCACAGGAAGAACAAAGAATCAACCTGCCATCCTATACGTCATAAGTCATGAATCTCATATGCAGAGCCCCCCAAGGATCATCCCTCAATCCAATATTATTAAATATATGCATGATCCTGTTGGCGGACCTCATCAGATCATATAACATCAACATACTCTCCTGTTCAGACAGCATTCAAATGATACTCTCCTGTCTACAAAAATCACGATCGCGGTCCATTTGGATGAAATCCAAATGCTTCAAATTAAACCCTGACAAAGCTGAAGTGGTGATCTTCAGACCATTCAAAACAAGACTCATCCTCAACCTATCTCATCACACTCACATCACCCCACATCTCAGAGCACTACAGTAGCTCCCAAACCACAAACACAGCCAGTTCAAACTGCTCACGCATACATACAAGGCACTACACAACACTGGCCCTGAATACCTTAACAGTCCTATACACTTCTACACACCTCATAGACAACTCCACTCAGCTGGACTCTCACTGGCAAAGCCGCAGGGGGAGGCTACGCCTTCTATTACATCTCCCACATAGTGTAGAATAACCTCATCACCACATCATAGCCCCCTCATCACTTCTCGAGTTCCACAAGAAGCTGAAGGCCTGGCTCTTCGCATAACCTCACCAAGGAGACAGCGCACATGCCACCTGCTTAGGTGCCTGGATACCTTCACGGGTGATAAGCGTGCTATACAAATACACTTAACATAACATTTAAAGAATTTCAGTTTTAAATAATCGACTTGCGGAGGTACATAAAAAAGAGGCCAGTAGCCCAATAATGGGCCTTTGATGAAACTTCTGCTGAATATATATAGTGACTGTTGTGTTTAGATGCACCCCTACTTTCTTCCTGTTCTTTTCTGTGTTTCTTAAAGGGATACTTACAGCACTAGTACTAATAAAAGAAAGATGTATAAAACTCTGACAACAACTTTGGTCTACCACTACTGCGGAACAGTTTATCATTTCCAAAAGCATCCCCTATTTAGAAACTGAAAAAGTATTAATTGTCGACTTGTGCTTTTGATTTTTGTAATGTTACACCTTTTTTTTAGACCTACAAAAATCTATAACTTATACGTTAAACCAGTGATCAGATAGACAATTCAACAGTAAACCCAATTGAGAATAATTTCATTTGAATGATTGTTCACAGCCAAACTACTTGTAGCAACCAATTACAAATCATTACTTAGAATTTAATAATGTTGGTTACCTTCGAGCATTCTCAAGGCAGTGTTGAGTAGTTGCATAGCTTGGTGTGAATAGCCGAGCAGATCACGGGCAAATAAAAGAGGCACTATGTAGCCAGACCAATCCGGATCATGCAGTTCAAATTCTTAGGTCTTTTGAGCACTCAAAAATGTAAGTTCCTGCAAACTGTTCCTTTGAAAGCCTTAAGAATGCTCAAGTGACGAATAATCAGTTACTAAAAGTACCTGGGGAAGTTCCCTGACCCTGGATTAACAGTATTTCACCATGCGAATTACCTCCCGGTTCTAGTATGACACACGTAATGAGGAGTTAGTAATATTTGTACTCCTCTGTTGGCAGATTGCTTGACATTTGGCGACTTGGACACATATCAACATTTTTTACTGCTGCCGTCATGTTTCTCGCTTTTACAGAGGATTTGAAACTTTAACTTTATTTTCATTGTTTTATTTAAACAACTCTTATTTGCTTCCTTCTAACATGACATTGTTCATATTGTATCTTGTAATCATCGTTTTGTTCTGGGTCTACTGTACTATTCTTCATAATCTGTTGCACATTTATAATACTGTTTGATTTAATCTCTGAAAAAATACTTTGGCACAAATTGCTTTAGGAGTATCATTCAACAAAATATAAAATGGAATCAAATGGGGGTAGCTCACAATCAGCATCAGAAAGACTGTTTTCACTTAAAAGGTAGCATATGCATAGAATAACATCATATGGAAGTAGTGAAAACACACCTGGTGTAAAAACAGCACAATTGCCCCAAATCAACAGCCGCAAACATACTATCACAATGCATTTACATTTTAAATAAGTAAAAGACACAGAAAAAGTAGCTTAGAACATGAACCCAAGAATACCATAATCTGGAGTTAAAACAGAGAAAACATAAAGAACAGTTAAATATTGAGTATGGCTGAAGCTACCATTGCTAATACATTTTACAATCTAGCTGTGTTGAATAATGTCTTAAAAAGGCGTCCCTTCGAGGTACCACGTTTTGCATCACTGTAATAAAGACATAATTAAAGTATTTTTACCTGAATTTCTGGAGAATGGGCTGGAAAATATAGAAAGGCAACTGGGGCCAATAAGAATGACTGACACAAAGGAAAAGGGAATTGTCAATTATTTGAAGATTTTGAGCTCATTTTCAAACTAGACAAACATTATCTGTTGAATAAAAACAAAATGCAGAATCCTATTTGTAGGTGGTCTCTTCGGAACATTAGAGCTGGCCAAACAGAAGGCTGTGAATATTCATGGGGTCACCCAAAAAGTAAGAAGTCTGGACAGAAGGATTTCCAACCTCGCCTCAGTGCAGACTTCTGAGGTTTTGAAATTCGCAACACAAATTCAGATTATGTTTGGAAACCTTTGAAGTGCAACTTTCTACGCGCACTCTCGGGAAACTTGTGTGAATTCAGTTGTCTCATATGAAAATATACCTTCGAGTAGTTTCGCTTAATAAAATCACCAGCGCTACTGAAAATGCACTTGCTAACTTGAGCAAAACATTCTTCCTCTTACGCCTTCCACTACACCCTAAGCACTTATGAGGTGCTTACTTTCCCCTCACACCAGCAAAAAGATTTATTTCTGCCCTTCAGAGAGACATTTTCGACGTAGAGAAGAGGTCTGACGAGTGTTTGTGAGTAACCACAAATGGATGTGTGTGACTGATCACAAAGCCCAGTGGAATCCAGCCCTATACTGCCTTGTCCACACATACTGCCAACCTACCCCTCTCCGCAAACAAATATTAGTGTGACTAAATATATTTAAAGGTGCAACATCAACCTTCTGAATTTGAAAAATTGTTTTGTACATATCAATAAGGCAAGTTTTGTGTCTACAAACACGTGTCTGTATAGCTTTAAGAACCGTGCACATAGTGTGTGTGGCAAATGCACCGATTATGTCAATATGAAGCGCAATGAAACGTGGCAGTGTGTAGAGGCAAGAAGGCTATTTACTCAAGTAACAGCACAAGAGGTGTAGTCCATGTCTTCCAAAGTGCGTCTACAAAGACCTGCTTCGATTCAAACAATGAAGGCTCTACCTTGAGCAACAAGCACATATCTCAAATAGAGATGGTTAATAAAGGGGAACTAGTAAAAATCTATTGCAAAAACAGGACAAGAAATGAAGTCATCACTGGGGCTGGGGAGGGTGTATAGAGTTTTTGGATGAGTTTGTTAGTGCACTTAAAGTTATAATGCCAAGTCAAACATTAATACAGAGCTCAAGTGAGAGAAGATGGAAACCAGAGCTAGTTCTCTCAGTTTGAAGCAGAGCATGTCTGGCTTAGAGGACCTGACTGTCTTTTTAGTGAGGCTTCTAAAGATAGGAAAGACAGAGTGCTGTCATTAACCACTCCAGGGGCCCCTCTTCAACCTCCGCTGCTGTTGTTCCATATAAAACCGAAATGGAAAAACAGCAGGTGGCCTGCTAAAATACCACAATGCATGTAATGATATCAAATACTGACACAAGAGAACTCATAACTCAAGAAAGGTAAAAAAAGATATTATTTTCCTTATGTGATCTTTTTATATTTGATACAGTTCTGTACATTTTGAAGCAAAACTTGCTCATATAATAGATCCAAATAGATTTTATATTGTGAATTCAGGAGCTAAGGTGCCTAAAACCGACCCTTAATACTTAAAAACCTCTTGGCGAGGGCACAATGGTCTGTGAAGTATTTTTCAACCAGGCTATTTTTCCTAACACTAAAGTCAAAGCACTGCACAAAAACAAAAGACTATAATGTTACTCAATCTATAGTAACACCCTAGGCCACTTTTAGGCGCAAAAGACGATAGACTTTTCTCTTTTCAACATCGTTGTCACGGTGATGGCAGAGAAGCGTGAAGGTTTTTAAGTTCATTATTAGATCCATTTCTAATAATTGTCACACAATGCAATGGTATAATTTAACATAATAATCCGAAATGTGTGGCAATGTTCGCATAATTAAGAAATGACATTGCTTTATTTTTATTTATTTCATGTGTTTACCAGTTTTGTTTGTATTCTGCATATGTTTGCCAAATATTACTAAAATTACTATATTAAAAAAACACCTGGCATGCTTATTAAGGCCAGAATGAATGGCTTGGGTTAAGTTTGTTTTTTACAAGTCCTCGTGGCAGCAGAATTTGTTGAGGGGCGTACCTGCAGTAAATCTGGGCGCTCTGGGGATAATTCTACCAGTTAACCTGGCACAGCTGTTGCTTGGTTACCTGCACCGATCTTGAGCAAAGAGGTGTAGTCCTTCAAAAGCTTTTACCCAAGGAATAACCACAGCTAAACCCAAAGCTTGCCACAGGACCTTACATAGTCGGTTTTATACACAACACTCTTCTGCATTTAATCAGCCGTGGTTAGCTTTTATTTGTTTAGTGCCGCCAAACACAGGAGATTTCCCCTTTAACAGATACCAAATCCGGATTGGCAACGTGCCACCGTACAAGAAATAAACTTAATGAATGAAAACATGGTTCCAGCAGCCAAGAAAGGTCTATCCATATAGAGGTGTGCAAATTTAATATGCAATGTGTTCAGGTTGTTTCTGTGCAAGTTCACCGTTTGCAAAATGGCATATTGATGCAGAAGTTTCTCTGCAACTTTACCTTATGCAAACAATTTCTATGTACAATGGCACTGTGCAGTGGCATAACACTGTTTCCTGTGAAGTATATCTAATGCAGTATATCAGTGTTAAAGAAGGGCATTTGTTCCACGCATAGCAAAAGTGTTGATTTGCACATCGATGTAGAAACGTCAAAAGTTGTGACATTCTTCAAGATTCTTCGTTAAGATTGCAAAAAGTAAAAGGATAGCATTGTACCTGAGTTGTTTAAGTGGGATTTTCTTGGATGACACTTAAACGGTTTTAATAAACAATGGCAGTGGATTAATATCGAAGCTAAGACCTCGTAGAGGTACAGTCTGGATCAGAAATGCTTAATGATAAGGACTCTTATTAATCTTTGTACCATGACAAGAAAACATGGCATCTGATCGGCTTAAGCATGGAGGAAACTATGATGCAGAATTCGTGTGATCATGCAGCATTTTAGCAGCCACCCACCCCCCTGAGAAGTTACCTAGTGATTGTACTTAAAGGAAAGCATACCTAGAGCTGCGTGCTCTGATGGCCGCTCTAGTGCAGAAAATCACTTTTTTGAGGAAGACACTTTATCCTGAACATAGATTGAGATTCAGGAATTCTAGTGTGTACAGAAAAGAGTCACCAACGAGTGGCACACCATGATAGATGCATCAAACACTTAGGGGGTAATTCTGACCTTGGCGGTCCATGACCGCCATGGCGGAGTGCGGCGGAAGCACCGCCAACAAGCTGGCGGTGCTTCCTGGGCGATTCTGACCGCGGCGGTAAAGCCGAGGTCGGAAAAGGGGAGCCGGCGGTTTCCCGCCGGTTTCCCGCTGGCCCAGGGAACCCGCCATGTTCCAGGATGGCGGGAACGGGTGCCGTGGGGCCCCTGGGGGCCCCTGCACTGCCCATGCCACTGGCATGGGCACTAACAGGGCCCCACAAAGATTTTCACTGTCTGCTGTGCAGACAGTGAAAATCGCGACGGGTGCCACTGCACCCGTCGCACCCCTTCAACTCCGCCGGCTCCATTCCGAGCCGGCTTCATTGTTGAAGGGGCTGTCCCGCTGGGCTGGCCGGCGGTCTTCTGGCGGTCGCCCGCCGGCCCAGCGGGATAGCCGGAATGGCCGCCGCGGTCTTTCGGAGGGAACCGCTAGGCGGGCGGCGACCGCCGACCGCCGCGGTCAGAATGACCGCCTTAGACCTTTATTTATACTTTTTTAGCAGTGCATTTGCATTATTTTCTGATGCAAAAGTGACGCAAACTTACAAAATACAATTGTATTTTGTAAGTTTGCGTCACTTTTGTGTCAAAAAGTGGCGCAAATGCGGGGCTAAAAAAGTATAAATATGGGCCTTAGTACTTAAGAGGATTGTCACGAAAAAACACAGATTTGTCCGGCAATATTACTTCAATCGCTTTGTTACTCCAATCTCTTTCAATGCGGATCATGTACTGATAAAAATTGTAGTCAAAGCAACAAAGCTTTTCAAAGAATCGCACTCCGAATTATAGGCACAAAGGGCCAGATGTAGCAAAGGTTTTTACCCATTCTGTGTCTATGGGAAAAAGTGTTTGTACATATGGCCCATAGTGTTCTAGATTACTGACAGACATTCTAATAAAGGCTGCAAAGAGTCAAATGAGGATGACCCTACAAGCAACGCATTGGTTTAAGGTCCTAGTACTGATAAGCATTCTAATAAATAGAAAGTATTGTTGAGGCATAGTGCTCCAGCCCAGACATGCAACAAGTTCCAATCATTGATCATAGTTAAGGGGTGTCATTCCAAGACAGACGGGCAACACGCGCTAAGCATTAATTAGCATTTTAGTCAAGACACACCAATCCCTACAGGGATGACTCTCATATCTAAATATGGATAAGGTTGTGTTTGCCAGTGAATATTCTCATGTTCAATCAGTCATCCAACTAGGTATACACCAAACGCAAAGATACTGTTGAGTTTTCTAATGGAGACAACATCATGGTAGGATTGCATAATGAGCATTTAAGTGAAGGCATAAAGGAGTTTTCCGACACCAGTTCTCAGTTTAGCTTGAAGTTACCTTCAAGTACTAATGAGAATTTTAGTGAAGACAACAAAGTTATCATAAAAGGCACTACATGATATACATGTAATGAAATCACATGCTGATTACCATTACAGGGAATGCAATAAAGAGTCTTCATGGAATGAGACCTCGACATTAGGCATGCAGCAATCTCTACATTGAGTCAGCGTGAATCGACACTCTCAATTTAGGCACACAACGTGCTCCAGCCTGCGAATGCAGCTTTCTAGTGCAGACTTCAAAGGTTCATCTGAGGATGGCACTGCAACCAAGCATGAACCAAGCTCTAATACTAATGGGCATTCTAGTGTCCTGGGATGGAAATTCAAGCTAAGCATATAAGGACCTACATGCATTGATGAGTACTCAAGTGTATAACTAAAAATATGTTAAAGGCATACCACGCTCAGGTACAGAGACAGCATGCCAGTACAGACTCCAAAAGTCGTTCTATGCAACTGAGAAAGTATCTAAGGAGAGACTACCAAGAGTCTTCCAGGTATCTCTTTGACTGCTGTCAAATAACTACCTTTAGTCTTGCAATAAAGAACATGTTGAAATGCTTCTATAGAGAGGCACATTGATCAGAACTGTGGAAGATTGCCCGGTGGCTAATTTGAAGCAAATGGTTTCATCTTGAGAAGGACAACTGAAATTGTGCAGAAGTCTTTCTCTCACTTCACCCTTGGCAGGCACTGCCGAACACAATAATGAAAGGTTCTCCTGGGATATCTAGAAAGCTTCCAAAAATAGTCTCACTTTGTTGCTCAGCATATTGTGGGTGGAATTTCCATGGAAATATAAATATTTGGAAAGAGGTTGCACCCTTGGATACAAACAATTGGTGTTCAATGAGTGGCTCCTCAGCCATAAATCACACAACTTTTTTTTTAGCATTGGTCGATTGATGTTTAATGTAAGCATCTGGTGTCTCTGCTCAGTGTCATCATGGTAAAGGACCCATTAGTTCATAACAAAGTAAGGTAGACACAGTAAAATGTGGCATCAGATAATAGTTACAGTAAAACACACTGCAGAATGCATGTACCATTGAAAACTCAAAGGCAATATATGAGATTGTTTTTCAGGATGACTTAAAATGTGAAACAACCAATTCATTGCATGCCAGGTGATAATGGAGTTTATTAGCCTGTAATCCTGTTATTAATCACGGGGCACCTTCTCCATATAAGATTTGGGGCCAGATGTATCAAAAAACCAAATTGCATTTCTTAAATAGCGAATTTTAAGAGATCTCTATTTAAGAAATGCAAAATGGAATGTATGATTTTTGCGATTCGGTAATAGCGATTTCTTAAAATTCGCAAGTGCTATTACCGAATCGCAAATAGAGAATCCAACTCCATTTGCACCTATGGGCCTGCTGCAAATGGTTTTGCATTTCCTAAATTGAGAATTCCAGTTAGGAATTAGCAATTTAGGAAATGCAAATCCCAGGGTGCTGGGGGCCTAAGGCCCCCTCTGCTGCACCCCCAAAATATTTTTACGGACATGTGAAGCACACACATGCCTTAGGGGCATGTGTGCGCTACATGTCAATTTTAAAATTGCACTTAAAATGCATTTTTAAAATTTGCACATGGTTACCACCAAACTTTTGTTGGTGGTAATTGCATTTCCTAAATGCCCAATTTGTATTTAGGAAATGCTTGATACATGTGCTTAAGCAATCGCAAATAAGGATTCCTTATTTGCGATTTCCTATTCTCTAAATGGGGTCGCAATTTTAAGGAATCGCTATTTTAGCGATTCCTTAAAATTGCACTGCGAATGCCTTTCATACATTCTGAAAGGCATTTTTGCATTCGCAAACGGCCGAATTTTGCGATTTGCACCGTTTGCGAATGCAAAACCGCTTGATACATCTGGCCCTTGGTTCTCTTTTGCTCAGGCCAATTTATTTCGCCTTTTCTCACCTCATTTTTTTAAGTGTTCCATTCGCCATAAATCAACTAACTGACCTTACTTCAATTTACATTTTCTTGTCCTGGTGATGACCCTTAATCCACTACGGGTTGAAAATCCAACATTGGGTATAGCAATAGCAGCTGGTTATTTCTGGACTTTTGTGGTTCTTGAAACCTCTGGGCACATTTTGTGCAAAAAAAGCTATTATTGCCCATTATCTTTTGTATCATATTCACCACTATACTCTTTTTCCTCACTCTTTGATCACTAGAACACTGAACACTTTTATAAAGCTGCAAAATATATGTCTGAACGTCTACAGGTGGCCCCTTTTTGTCTTTCATTTATGCCAGGAATCTCTACCTTGTTTGTGGTTAAATAGGTGTTTATTTGTTACGTTATTATTCAAATTGAGCACACAATAAGGAATCTCTACTCTTCATGTGTTTATAAACCTCTGCTTCCAGGTCGTTCTTGGGCTGCCCCTATTTTATGAAATGAATATTACAAATAACAATAGCTTTTCAAAGAGTGATTGTACCCATGTTAATATGTTTGCACCTCTGCAAGGTGTCCTTGGTGCTTCCTTTTTATTCCACAAACAGAATTTAGATAAAATACCTGAATGCTGGCTTCCTAAGGCTGACGTAAAACCAAAGACAACTTTTCATACATTTACAAATCTTCGTTATGTTGGATTCTTCCTCCCTGTGTAAAAAAGATGCATTTTATGGACTTGGGATCTGTGTTCGTGAGGTGACTTTTCTTGTCAAGGAAACACGTTTCTGATGTGTAAACTCTTCAAAACAATTGTATTCATTTTAACCTCTGGAACATGGGCACTTACATTCTATAAGCTGATGTGCCTAGTGAGTTATGTTTTTAAATTCCAAAATACCTACGTAAATAAAAAATGGCTAAATTATTGTTGGGAAAAGATGCTAGTACATCTACAAACACTGCATGGTCAACATTTACACTGACTCAGCCACAACAGCATACAGTGCCATCCTCAGTGGATACTTTACATATATGTTACCACCCATCACCAGAGGTGCATTGCTAGGGCATTTACATTACTGGATTTTTACACGTTGACCTTAATCCTAACCCTAATCCTAATGTTAGTCCAAGGGATAACCACTTTCCTACACCTAACCTTAATTCTAACCTAAATCCAATACGATTTCCAACTCACAAACCTAAACCTAGCTCTCACTGTCACCTAGCCCCAACCTTAACATTAACCCAAAGCCAGATGCTCAAACACAATTTCCAACTACTTCCCCATCCCTAACACTAACACAAAACCCAACCCTAACCTCAAGGCCTAAGACTGACATATTCTGCTTACAACTCTATGGCTCCGATGTGGACCCACTTAAGGTTTAAGTACTCAAATGGGTCATTACTTACAACGTGGGATGACACAAGGAGGCTGAGTAGGTCATAAATTAGATTAAAATTTCCATTTTATAGAAGGCTTGTAGACTTTTCTTGTTTGCAAATGATCTCCATTTGGTACAGAAATTATGGCTGTTTTGCTATTAAATGAACCCTTTGTTCTTATATTGGATCCACGAGGACGCAAGATATCTGGGAATGATATTTACATAAGTCAGCTTGGGTTGACTGACCACTAGTACTATTGTTTATAGGAATTTATTGAAATTGGCAACAGTTGAAAAATATTGTAATTAAATATGATGCTGCACTTTGCTGTAGGTAACGTTTACAAGATACATACTTTGCATTTTGTGTCTAGCTCAGTGGTTCCCAACCTGTGGTGCGGGGACCCCTGGGGGTCCGCGAAGCCTCCTCAGGGGGTCTGCGACTGCTTAGAAAATTAAATAATATTAACAAATTAGGTCCCCAGCTTTCAGTAATGACTCAGTGGGGGTTCTCCGGATTCCCATAATGATTCAATGGGGGTCTCTGAGTTCCAGTAATGATAAAGTAGGGGTCCACAGAAGTTAAAAGGTTGGGAACTACTGGTCTAGCTCATATTTTATATGCTTTTTGAAACTAAATAAAATAATATTTTAAAAATCAGCCTTGTAAAATGGGGTGTGTTTTGCGGCACAATTTCTACAATTCAAAATAGTCAGAACCCGCACAAAGAAATCCTACGGGACCATTAAAACAAATTGCTTCAGTCAGTTTACTGAATAATCAAACCAATTGTAATATATTTGTTTGCATATGCTACCGACAGCATTCTGCAACCATACGTCTATGTGACACCAAATGATCCCGATATAAGATTTGAGAAAGTCTGATGAAATGAGACCCACTCAGTGACAGAATATTCTTGGCCACGATTTTTAAAATTATAGTTGTCTCGGCCACAATTTTATTAATGTCAGTTGCGAAACTGAGACCCCACAGCAAGTACCGTTTCTGTCTCCATGACAGGTGCTTTCGGACTAAAATGTGTGGCTTTTCTTAAGACGCCACTTAAACTTGCATGCTTTCTTTCCTCATTGAAACACACCACATGACAATCTATTTTTAGAAGGAGCAAAGCAGTCAGAGTCATAAAAATCCACATAAAATTGTGGCGTGCCATAGAGAGAGGCAATATCACTAGGTACATAGTGTTCAGGAAGCCAAAAAAGTCAGTCGTAAAGTTTTGGTATGTCTGCTATACACACTGCAAAAAGTACAGGTCCTAAATAGTGAATGATTTCATTACTTACCAGTAAACTTCATTACCCTGAGTTGTGGTGCCCCTCGTCCCAGCCAGGCTCTCCCTCCCTCCCTATTAATATGACACCAACAATATAAACAGGTTGGAAACAGTCATTTACAATGGTAAAAGACATAGTAGAAAGACTAAAGAGTCTGTGGCTGATCACCTGTATGTAGACTGCCTTGAGGCAATACTGCCTCAATTAATATTGACTGGGAAGAGGAGCATTTGTGAAGGGGTAATGGAGAATTTCATTAGAACCAGATCAGGACCATCCGAGGTGTGCTAGGGAATTGAGAAAAAATATGGAAAATGTGAGTGCACTGAAAATTGACAGCCAGCTGCTAGTACTGCACCTGCCACGGCAGGGGGATGGAACTGAGCATAAGGTGCTGGTCACAAAAGCAGACCGGCTGTCCCTGGAGGATTCCGCACAGGCAAACACAGCCTGGAAAATATTCTTTCACTTTCTGTTTTACGGGTTGGCCTGAGATGAGGGGAAAGTGTGCTGTGTCAATCGCAAGTCCCTGAAAACTGAGGTACCTACCGAGCTTTCATACTTCAACAGTCCAAATGTTCATGTTCATGTGACTAAATAAGACTTTTGTAGGGAGGCGTCCACCCCCTTGTGCATGAATAGTAGCATTGTAGCCCAATGAGGTCACTGCAGAAGGAAAAGTGAGGTAAGAACACAGCTGAATCTACAGACCCTGCTGGTGAGGGAGGCACCAGCCAGCGCTCTCTTAAAGGCACAAGAACGCTTCTGTGAGGCCATGGCCTCTTCAGGTATGTGCAGATATGAGAGGTATAGCACACGATACGTACATCCTGCACAAAGCTAACCTTTATAAAACACTAGATTTAATTCTGTGTTATTTTACTGCAAGAAAGGCATCTTCTCCCAAGGCATTAATGGTGACTGGGTTTATTGAAAGGCATGACTTACCCTAATTAACAATGACGGTTTATTTTTTTGCAATCTCTTAGACATATTGGAAACAATTCAAAATAAGTCAGAGTAGTGTGGAATGTTAAAGTCTAGGTTAATTCCGCCAAGAGTATTTTTTACAACCCGGAGATTACCCGTAATTTGTAAGTGAACAGTTGGCCCAAGTTTTACAAATAAAATGTCCCTCAAATACTTTTTTTGAGACATCCGAGCCACCGTAAGCTAGGAACCCGGAGCAGAATGTGCCATTGTCGATACAAATGGTGCTTCATCATATCCAGCGCAGCTTTACTTCAGACAGTGCCTTGACTGCCAGCACAAGATGGAGACACATGCTGCGCAGTGTTTAAGCATAATGACTTTATTCCCCCGCGTCCTGAACTCAAGCTCTTGATACATAGTTCGTAAGCATAAAGATTTGTGCTGGACTTTTAACGCATGTACTGTGTTTGCCTTCGAGCTTTCAAGTTCTATTATTCAGGTAAAACTGGCACATAAAGTTTCCAAACATGTCCGCCTAATTTATTTCCCTCAAAATCTGTAGGACAGAGTGTGCAACTCCTTCCACTTACTGATGCTAAATGTCAGTTTAAATGATGAGCATGTGTTCTTAAATATCTATGGTCAGAGTGCTTTCTCCAGATCATTTTGTGGACACAGTAGAGTAACAACACGTTCGTTGCATGCATTCTTTCAATTCCCAACATGTATTTGCTATCTACTGAATTTCCATCTCGGGGTGTCACCTGAAATCATTTGTTACACTCTTAATCAATTTTTGGGTAACAACATTCACTCTCTACTAATTTTGTTGATTTCAAACTCATTTCACAGGAGATTTAGGGGCCTTCTGGTGCATTTAGTAATTGTCAATGCATTTCACAGCATGTGCTTCCTCAGGAGCATGCGCAATTCATTCAGGTACCTGTGACTGCCATTTCAAGACCTGCGGGCAGGTCTCCCAACGCCTGCGGGCGCTATACAAAACCCTATGTTGTCTCCTCTCAGTCCAGTCAGAAGTTGAGATAGTCTAACAATGCACAGTATTTTTTCCTTTTCCCAAGCATGCATTTGGGTCTCTCTGATACGTGCTAGGGTGTAAGGGCAAGGGTCATGTAGAACTTTTTAGGATGGAGAGTAAAAGGCCCTCTACCAGGTAGAATGGATAGCTGAAATGCTAGATAAACATCATGTGGTGGGAGGTGAACTGAACATCTTCTAATTTCCCACCTGGTTAGGAAGAGGGGAAATACTGCCCACATAGGTGGCTGGAAAATTTACCAGCCACCTATGTGGGCAGGAATGTTATCTTTTATGGTCCACTGTCTCGTGCCTAGTATCACAGTCAGGTTCAGTGGGAATCAAATGTCCGACACACTAGGTTGTAACCTAATGCATTGTTAGCCTATCCTTAAAGGGGCACCCCTCAAATCATCAGAATTCCACTGTTGACCTTTAAATAGTCACATTTACATTTCAGCAACGTTTACGCTATTTTACATCACAAACCTTTACATTGTCATTTGTTACTCTGTCCTTAAACAAGCAGGGTTAGAGGCTAGCTTTAAAAGTTGACTTTAGGGTTATTGTGTTGCTCAGGATTAAAACTGTAAAGTTTGTTGTTGTTGTTGCAGGTGTACGGTACAGGTTAGTTATTGGAGTTAGTTGTTGAGGTTAGGGTAATGGTTTAGAGTTAAGTTTATGGTAGGTTTAGTATTAGGTTTTAAGATTAGATTTGGAATTCATGTGTTGACTAACCTCAATTGAGTCTAAGTAGGCTGAGTTTTGTGCTCTAGATTGGTTGTCATTAAGTACATAAATTTACGTTTATGCAATAAAATATCAGTTTGTTTGAATCAGGTGAGATAAGTAGCTGAAGTACATAAAAATATGGGAACTGTGATCCTGAGTGCAATATGGTGGGGGGAGTGAGTGTGAAGACACGGTCAAAGACACACCTAGAAGAACCCAGTATTCTGCAACATATTTTTATTATGTCACCTTCAGGTAATTACATATAAAAAATATGCACACCTTAAATGGAACGTAAATGCAAGTTCAAATAATCAGTGGGAAATGCACTCTTTTATGTTATAAAGCCTCGATTGGTTAATGTGATCACTGCAGATGTCTGTGTATTTAACAATAAAGTTACAGGATTGTGGGATAGTGAATTGTGTGTTGATGGTGCTATGAGGTTCCAGCCTGTTACAGAAAGCACTGTGAATATGTGTCATTATTATAAAATTGCACTAAACACAATATTAGATAAGCTGCCACCAAATACATAAAAATATGCAGTGTTTAAGATAAAACTAATGGTTTCAAAATATACACTTTATGAGAGCATTTGAATATTGAGAGCTTCATTAAAGACAATGGAGTAACTTATGACTAATAAAGGCTGTGATAGGCCTTCTATTCAAGCGTTCCAATGTTTATTTTTTATGTAGAGAAATCTACCCTGAGTGAGTGGAATGTTCTAATACTCTTGTGGCCCTTGTCCCTCGGGCTACACTGATTGTTAATGGTCATTTCCATCATTATAATCCCTTATCTGAGGCTTGGGTCTATAAATCTGGTCAAGGACTTTAACAAATGCTACAGCCTCGAAAATGGGCTACAAGGCCATAGTAAACCACAATAAGACGCTGACAAATTCAAACTTTTTTTTACAAGTGTCCTTTAGAAGGGCGCACTCCAGAACTCAGCTGGTATCATCCTTATTGTAAGAATAACTCTTTATCACCATGAACTGTCAACTTTACTCCATTAATAAAAGCTGATACTGGCTCCCAAGCAGCTTTTTCGCATTTAATGATTAATCAATTGCACATATATTTGTTTGCGGGAGCATACACCTTACAAGAAGGCTTGTTGTTTCTTCTTTAGATAACTTTTCCTCTTCCCTCTTCTCAGCATAGGAGACCTCCCCCACCACCCTTGCTTTTACCCAGTGGCATCTGAGTCGGCATTAACCTCTCGGGGTTACAAAAACTATGGGAACTGTTTTGGTAAAATTAAAAAATCATGGGCAATCCTGATCCTGCCCACTTAAACCTGTGGGTGAGCAGTGCATGACATTACATAGAGCAATTAATCTCTCATTTCTAATCACTGCACGTGCTGCTGCCAATCCTAGCAAGCATAGTGGTCACTATCCCATGCACGTATCCTAAAGTATAGTGAATGTGGCCTCACCAATGCAGTAGATTCCAACAAACTGGTGGAATGCATTTGTATGGCCTCGGCGAGCATTACCATCTTCACCAACTGCTTTACATGAGTATAATCCCCATGAAAAGCAGGGATTTCCCTCCCAGTCCAATGCAAGTTCCAGTTACGGACAGGTACCTGGCCTTATTGGCACAGGAGGGAGACAGAACATTCAGGCCATCGAAAATGAGGTAGTCATTTTGCACCCTTCACCATCGAGATGGAAATTCTCAAAATAGTTTCTAGGGCCATTTTGGCGATGCTGCTTATGAAAATGGATTTAACCCCTCTCAAAGTCTGTCAAAGTTCAGAAGAAATGCGTTAGGCAACACGAGGAAGCACAGTCTTACCCTGCACAAGACAGTGGGGACCCTACCAATTGAGATGTGCAGCAGCACCCCTCAAGGATAGGTACAGTCAAGGAATGCACACATCAGGCTAATTACCCTGACTTCCCTGAAGGGGAAAGTTAGGCCTGACACATGCCTGCACACAATGACAGGTCATAGGATGCTCACTGAAGATGCTGAAGACTTTCATCTGTGCAGCCTATAGGCAGCTGTTCAGGAGTGTTTCTAATATTTCTCAGCTGCATGGATAACAGTAGTTAGTGCAATGGTTGCCTTTCATCAACCACAACTTTTGCAGCGTAGATTTACACATATATGCGCCGGCAAAGGGTGGTTACTGTAAACGAAACTCGCAAGATCTGAGCCCAGCCCACCCTTTACGCAGCAGAAACCAAACTTAAGTGTGAGAGAAAAAAGTGGAAAGCAGCCAACATTTTTGAATTCCTCAAAAATGTGAAAAATGGACATGCTGAAGTATAAAAACCCAACAAGGATGCACTACTTAAATCTTGTGCTTTCTTTAGCAACTCATTACTCACAGGTGTGCTAGTTCAAATGCAACACATGAAGGACATCAGGAATACCACTCCCAGAATACCTTAGGTTCTTCATCTACATCCCAGGAATCTATATATATAGTGTTAGGTAGAGGAACAATTACCATAATAGGTTGCCAAGATGATGTCATGAAGTTGGACTAAAGCAGAAGGCTGGCCGGTTGGATCCCACTTCAGAGGAATGCAAACGCTATTTATCTTGGAAAGAATCTGGCAGCTGTAGTGCACAATTCAACTTATGCTGATGTATAACACCACCCCTAGCAACTCAATAAACACTGGAGAGCCCTTGGGATTTTATCAACCAAGCAGGTAATTGGCCTATTGGAGGGATTGTAACGTTTTCACGATAAATACAAACGGCCCAACTTCTCTTTCGCAGTGTTAGAAGTAAACCCGGCCTTTAAGATTTAAATCCCACAGGATAACCACTGACCAATCACTGACTTGGATCATGGAAATGGCAGGAACCTCCAGCTTGAATTTTTGTTTAGGTTTGCTTAGAGCTCAAACGGTTTACCAGCCATCCTTATATTGAAGAATTTTTAAGCTAAAGAAATTATAGTAACCTCTGCCAAACATATAACCAGGGACAATGGAATTTAGCATCAGTGAAGTGCTAAATTATGCGGCAGGATTAGTGAAATCTTGCACCAAGGCAAATTATGCGGCGTAGAGCAGCGCATTTTGGAGCACTATTATTTAGCAATTTTATTATTTTAAAACACATCACTACTGTCTGGGAAAAACGTTCACCTCATTAGTACCAGTTTAGCACCTCTGTACATCAATCAGCAACTGAAAGGTGGCCCGTTAACCTGTGAAAAGGGTTTGCCATTGCACAGCACCATGGGAGCTAGAACAATTTTAATGCATGGTTTTACAGATATTGCACAGTTTTGCATGCATATTTTATCCAAGGTAGAACCTTTAGGAAATTGCCCATGCACAAGCTAAGAAGATGAGCTATTTGTGCACGTCTAATATGAGAGCAAAGTGAAAAAACTGAGCACAAACACCCTTTGTGTCTGATCAGAATGAGCACTTAAGGCTGTTACAGCCATACGTGGATAAACCTGCACCACAGAACCAGTCTATCAATGATATGCCCCCTCTTTAGGGCTCCAAGAACCAGAGCAGGCACAAGCCAAAACCCCATTGTCACTAACTACAGGCCAGGAATCCACGTTGTGGGGTCTTTATAGTTAGTTACGTGAGGAGCCTCCTCGCCTTACTTTGCATGGTCCATTGTCTTTTTAGGTCTGGCTTAGCAGTGCAACCGTCAAACTGACCTCTTGTTGCAAAGTTTTCAAAAAATACATGGAATGGGCTTTGGCTCTGGGGTATTGCACCCCCTCTTTTTACTGGTACTTTGGTGTATCATTTCACCTATGGAGTGCTTGCATTACAGTACACCAGAGACTGTTTTACATGCATGGAATCAATGTAATGTAAACCAAATGTTTATTTTTTTACAACAGCAGACTTTTATTAATGTTTTAGACAAGAACCACACTTTGCATACTGGAGTAATCCATAAAACCCGATGAACAATTGTAGGCAAAGCCAATTGGTCTTGCTTTGTTTAATACACCAACATAGGCAAACACAAATATTGTTTGCATATTTTCATCCACCAAAATAATGGCTGTTGGCTTTGCCAATGTTTGTTGCATATTGAAGCCGATGCCCAGGAAAGGGAATCTAAAAGAATTGAAGACACAATGTGAATTGTATTATCTGCTATGGTTGTCCAGGTCTGAATTATTAATAAATTATTTCAGCAGAACAATCACTGAAACAGAGATGAGTTGCTACCATGCACTTTACTCTTGCAAAGATTTCCTGGTGAACATGTTCTCCCAAACTGACATGCTTAGTTTAACCTTCACCCATTCATTTTTTTCTGAACATTGCCATATAATTTTCACCACAGTACAAATGAATGATGTATTGTTCATTATAATCAAACACTGCCAAGATGGAAAACAAGACTTTTTCTCTGCAGGTTTATATTCACCAACGTTTTTCTACTCACAAAGACATGTTTAGACTGAATTTTTAATTGTAACTTTAATCCTAGCTATCCCATAAATCCTTGCAGTAGTCACGATTTTCATGTAAATGCGGTGAGTGTGAATATTTACAGCCTTGTGAAATTGTAAAACTACGGAAAAAGTCACAACTTTGACCAGCCTCTAGTCTGGGCTGTTTACTCTAGAACTATAAAGACGGGATGGAGTCAGCTCAGGTGAGATGCTCACAAATCGAAACATGTAAATCCTTGACAACAGGTGGAATCAGGTCAAATACTGACATTCTGAAAGAATTAACCACAGTACAATATGTAAGAATTTCACTAGAGCTTTGGTAATGCGGCTGGTTACTCATCCACCGTGGCGATACCAGCAACTGGTACTGGCAACACTGGAGGCGGAATTACTGACCAATTAGAAATGGAATCCTGAGTGTGCCTTTAAAAATTATGAATTACTAGGTGAATTGATAAATCTGGTTTTGATTCCCTCACTAATTCCTCTTTTCTCTCCAGCATTTCACCTGGAGACTTCACATGCTTTTTCTGGTCACTGGAACAATAAAAGGACACTCAAAATGAAGGGCTGTATGAGATGATATGGTAGGCAAAAGAATGATGTGCTGGACTACAACTCTGGAGCGATTGCCATTGGTTAGGCCTGTTGAATGGCTTCCTCTCATAGCCTTTTGTGCATTTGATGTAACACCCTTTGTGGCCCAGGGTATGGCCAGTCAGGGGTCCCTTGCTCACTGTGCCACTAAAATCAGACTACACCTGGTTGAATCAGGTCACCACCGGTCTTGGATTGTTCGTGTTTCAGCTCAGAGAGGACCTGGCATGGCAGTTTGGGCTTGACTCTTCTTATTATAGCAGATCAGGACTGATTTGCATGTGGCTGGGTCTAACCTGAGGTGGCATGGTGGACAAAAGAATAATGGGTTGGAATGCTACCCTGAGAGATTGCCTGTGGTTAGACTTGTTTCAAGCATCCTACCATCACCTTTTGTGTGTGTGTAAGGAACAGAAATAATATCCAAACATATGATTTCATGAAAATGGAATTCAATATACAGAAGCCTTTCAGCTAAAATCATGCAGTCAAAAACATTCAGGCCTCATATTTGTGAAACAAGGAACTGTACAAGTTGCTGATTTGCACACATAAGATTGCAAAAAAAGCCATTGCCCATGGAAGGAAAAAGGTGCATTCTGTAGAGACCTCATTCACACTGGAAGAGATGTCTTAAAACTATTGGCAGATAGCAGTTGTTTATGTTACCCAACTCAATGATATGCATTTTATCAGCCTCAGAAGGATGAAACGCTGATTGGAAACACTAGCATTCGAATAATATGGCTTTGGGATCAAACATAGATGCAAAAAGTGGACCACTGGTGAACCTTTCAAAATTTCATAATAATCCACAGTTCCTAAATTATTCAAAAGTCTTTTTTGCCAAAGCATGATTTCTTAATCTAAATTCACAGAAAGTGCGGTACTTTGGCAGTTAATTTGTATTCTATTAAGTGTGCAGAATTTTCAGGGCAAAACACAACTAGGAAATTCTACGTAGCATATAGTACATTTTAAAAATGGCACAAAATAAAACACCTATGTAATTTAGCAGGCAAAAGGGCACCCTTTAAATCCAGACCAGGTGCTGTGAACAAGGATGTACCTTCACTTATAAAGATTCTGAATGTTTGCACTGCAGGCAGCCAATCGTCTTAATGTGTAAGTTGGCCTACACATCAACTCTACCCATGTTTGCATAGAGCAGAACAAGACAACACGTAGCACTCAAAAAACACCTATATCAAGGCTTGATAAAATCAGTAGGCTATGGGGCCCATAACACTCCCAATTTAAATGTGTACTTATAAGAAATGCTGTCTATGTTGTTACAAGCCCTGGTGCAGAGTTTTTGTGGCGTGGTTCCAAGGCGTGCAACATAGCCACTACTCCTAATGTAATTGAATAATATAGGCTTTTAGCCTGCTGCTGAGGCCTATACCGATTGTTTAAGTCCTGAATTATAAATCATGGGCTGCAGGTGAGGCACTATTAAGAGAGAGAGGGCCTTTAATAACCGGTATAGCCTGTGGCAGGAGGGTTAATAGGCGATTAGAACTTTCCATCCACTGAGAGAAATGTTCTAAATTACAAAGGGAGAAACACAAACATTGGAATGTTGGAGCAGAAGGCCTGTACTAGCCATTATTAGACTTGAGCCATTCAATGGTCCTCACAACATTCCAGTGGTTTAATGTAGTTTATGTCGCTCAAAACCTGGGGAAATTATAAAAAAATTGTGAACTTGCAAGAATAGGGAGTACACACACCACAACTATTGAGGAGGGGCGGAAACTCTCTGCTTAGTATGAATGCTGGGTAATCTGCCTCTGACCCCTCAAATGAATGTACCCATGAAAAGTGCCTAAAAACAAGTGTTTCTCTGATGCAGTGATCAGATTTTTTTTTAGGCCTTCCTGAATTAGTGTCTCAGGAGGTGTATGAGCCGAGGCTACCATATGTATGCTGTGTGTATTTATATATATTTGTTTTAACTGACATTTTCACCTAACTATAACGTTCCTTTAATCTTCGGTTTTATCAGTGAATTTATAAGGTTTTTTTGAATTATAAAGTAAGATATTATTACAATTCCTAACTAGAACATCAATTAAACTTTGGCTTCTTCTTTTTTTGTAACATAAAGTGAGATGTTCAACAGTGTACATCATGTGGGGTTGGAAGCAGGGCATGGCGTGTAGCCAACCCTCCATCCAACCCCAGTGGGCACCCAAAACCCTATTAAAACTTTTTGGGGGATGAGTGGATCCGCAGAGCAACTGCGATGCTCACCGCAACACCCTGCAGGCATCCCTTGGGATCTGCAGTGAAGCCCCAGGGGTGTCTCACTAAGCATTGCAATGGGTTCGGATGTCCGTGGAACCCCCCAAAAAACATTATTTTTTTATATGACCTCAGGGAGTCCCTCTGGGACCCCTCCACAAGGTCCAAGGGTTCAAGGCACCACTACTCTTTTTATGTTTTATTTTTTAGGACTCAGGACCGAGTACCAGGGTCCTAAGTTGGCAGCCATAACTTTTCGTTCAGGCTGCGACCAGCCAATTACAATATGTGGTTGAGCTTGCAAATCTGTTGCAGATATGTTATGTATGCTTCCTCGATCCGAGGCATGAAATATATGCAGATTTTAACACAAAATGTTGTTTCTAGCTCAAACGATTCAAAAGTTACTAAAAATGCAGCGGTATGTGCTGACGCTCAAGGGAAGGCCCTTTGCAAACCTGGAATGGTCAACTTTCTGTTGCTTACTGCTATATCTGGGTGTTAAACTGTTACTACCGGGGTGTAGCCAATGCCCAAGGTGCTACAAATTTTAAAAATTACGAAATAATAAAGTAAACCTATTACAAAATGTGCCTCATTATGCAACATAATTTGCCTTTTCCTGCTACATAATTTACTCAATTGTGCCACATAATTTGGCCCTCTACAACTACATAATTCCAGTGGCCCAGAATATAATACACATGGATTACTGAGCACAATGGAAACCACGTTAGAACCAGTGCATGCGGAGGAAACTGGGGCTACAAAGTCAGATAAAAGTCAAACTTATATCCTTAGCCGCTACACCTGAAATGCCAGAAAAGGAATCCAAAATGGTAAAACAGAACATAAAGTGACTTTCATTTGCTATACTAATAACTAATTTCAGATGTTCACAATAGCAGAAGAGAAACAAAAGGTGATGCCTTGTAAACCCGAAAGATCTCAATGGTGCTCTTTCATCACCACCTGCCTCTAGGGGGAAAACAAAACAAAAACTTGTAACTAAATAGAACAGTGCTACTGAAAAAATTGATGATTAAGATATAGTGTCCAGGACCTAAATTTTACATCAATTTCATGTATTCATTGCATATTCACTAGGCTCGGCACTGTAGCAGTGAACAACATTACAGTAGACTGACAACAAGCTAAAAATAGCTTAAGAGGTAAAAACCTAATGACCACAAAGCCAGAGTTTCAGGGCCTGATTCACAAAGGTAAACTTCCACTTGTGTGTAAGTTCAAGATTTTTTTTGCAATTCACAAAGGAATTTTACGAGTAGCATCTTTACCACTACGGAGTCTCCACACTGGTGGCGAATCTGCGCGTAAAATGGCAGACAGTCTTAAAGATACTACTTGTAAAATATCTTTGTTAATCAGGCCCTCAGTACTTTCCTGGACGCCTCAGAGTAAAAGTATACACAAAAGAAAGAACCTACCGAAGAAAGGGCTTAACCACCGCATGGACATATGTTCCTGTTTGCATTCCTGGTGAGGAGGTGTTTGGGTACTTTGGAGATCCTTCTACGTGCACACCACTTTATCCCATGCCCAGCTTGAGGCTAAACTTGCTAGAATCCTTGCAGTTGGATGAGGCGAGCCACTTCCACCCTGCTGGATCGCTCGCTTCTATAAACCAAACCACGGCTTTGCTTAGCCCTTTAAAACTCTGCGGCTACTCACTAGAGTAACACGTGGCCAAAGGTGCTCCATTTTAACTGCAGGATGCATGAAGCTGTTATCATGTAACACAACTAGATAAAGAAGTAAATTAATGGACGTTTAGGTCATAGAACAGAAGTGAAATTGCCCAACATTGAAAGAGACTCACGAAGTGACCAAACACTAAAAGCATAGAACGGGAAACAGCAAGTTACCGGAGAGGAGGAAATACACAAAGAAATGTCCTTTAATAATAATTGCTTTGTAAATAATACAGCGTTTTGAAGCACTGTAAATATTAAGCAGTACTTTTACCTTCAATTAAATGATATTCAGAATGTTGTACGGTATGGTACCCGTTGCTGGGATTTCAACTCATTACCCGCAGACCACTAAATATATATGTAAGCAGTGAGTATTTAACATACTGGTCCATTCACTTCGCTTAATATTAACTACATTTTTGATTGTGGAACTGAAGATATACATTTTAATCTAGGTCATCTAATTTCAGTGCTATGCGTTATCGGGACCTTAATAATTCACGTTTATATGTATTCATTTATGAGTTTTGAATAGCTTTAGAGGTCACCTAGAATGAACAGAAGGAAAAAAAGTCAATGTGATGTTATGAGAACAAGAGAGTTAGAGCCGAGGAGGATTCTCAGAATGAGGATAGCATCGGCGTGCCTCTGTTCTCCAATCTGTCAAATTTGGAGGTCTTAGAAATGGACTAAACTTTGACATTAAAAAATACATAAAAATTGCAACAATCACTTTACAGACAACTTCGATTAATTGTTCACTTGTTCAAGTTGTCGATTTTCACGAGTCCTCAAAACTTCAAGCAGCTGCTGGAAGCATCGTTGGGACCCTAATATGTTGCAAACACAAATTGACAATCAAGCGTCCTTTGTTAGAGCTGTCTGACGTGTTTCAGTAAAAAGCTCACCCAAATCCTTCACCTGCCCTCAGTTTCACGACATAGTATTCTTATATTCCCTGTCGATAGGCCCCATTGGTTGTCATATTTATTTATTCATTCGATCTTTACTGGAGTTGTTGCCATACTGCCACATCACAGCGCAGACGAGACAGATCTCCAGATTACAACGGGAATATTCTGCACATTCCAAAATATCAAAATCTGCTATAAGGTCTATATGCGGAGCTTTGTATGAATCAGTTGGTTTTGAACCAGTAGGTCGCAGTGCAGACAGGGAGGGTGTTACATTGTGGCCTCTGCGGGTAGCTGCCTTAAGCCACAAACACGCATGGCCAATAGAGGGCACCATGTTGCAAAAAATGCTCTGAAATTGCCTTATTGCTAGAGGAAAAGGAGCACCTAAACAGGAAAATGTTATTTTTTCATGAGGGCTTCAAAAATTCTCACACACTGCTGGGTGCAGGTGTGTGACTTTGGGGTGCTGTTCAGTAATCAGAGGATGAGATGATATGCAGTTTAAAGCCAAATCTCTGGTATTCTGTAAATTTGAACTTGGATAACCACTGTGCGGCAGGTGACGCTTTATCCACTGTTGAATTTCAGATAACTGTGCCAGTCGCAGTGTGCTAGGGACTGGCATATTTTCAGTGGCATGACTCATCCGCAGTCCATGGCGGGCCCGCAGCTCCCTACAGCTTCGGTTCCTCGAGCCACGGGTTGCTTCTCTGTGAAATGATGAATTCATGGCGGAGGAATGGTGGCGCCTCAGCTCACACGGTTCCGCGTTGTTACCCGCCCTTTGCTGCCACTGATAGGAGTTTTCGATTGCATCTCGTTCTAGGACCTGTCAGCCAATGGCTCAGCCGAGCTCCGTACCTAAGGCCTGCTGCTGTTGGAGCCGGAGATCAGCTCTTTGCTGTAGTTTTAATGCTGGGCCTTCGTGGTTTCACACCTCGCAGACCGCTCGAGCCCCCTCAGCTCCAGCACCGCCTCGCGCACTACGCAGAAAGAGGGCTTGAAAGTCGCATGAAACCTGATCCTCGGCGCTCACCTCACTCTTCGGGTCGCCCTATTTAACGAGAGCAGCTCGTAACATTTCTACAAGCTGTTACTGAGCCGCGGGGCTGGCCAGGTCACCCGTAACAAGGTGTAGCTGTCCTGCCTTGGCTGTAATGCGACAGCAGGCCTCACCGACGGCTTCTTGCGCGCAGCGGGGTTACCGCGGCACAAGAGCCCTCCGGGCCGCCTTTGTATTTATAGCGTTTTCATGGGCAGAGCTCCCAGGCCTTGCGCTACCTTTTTACTCACGGATTAGCGAAATATAACCTTAATGGCTTAGACCACTTCTCCTGTGCACAGTGATACCTCGGTAGGTTGAGTGCCTGCTTCTGTGTGCCACCACAAGTCATAGGTTTAAATCCTGGTGGATTCTTTTACTTAGAGTGCTCCGAAGCTACAATCCGGGAGCAGTAAGCACTATATAAGCCTTACATCGGCGTTCTGAAGCTACAATCCGTGGGTAGTAAAAACTATATAAACATTATGATGGCGCTCCGAAGCTGTAAACCGTGGGTAGAAGGCACTCTGTAAGCGTTACAGTAGTGTTGATTATAGTAAAGCATCTGCTCAGTCAAAGGGTGCCTGTGTGTGCATTAGGAGTAGCTGGATGCGGCAGGCCAGCCTTGCCTTTGGTACCACTGGGGCCTATATTTTTACCCCCTGTGTCAGGAGTTATGAATGCAGCTGCATCATCAGAAAGTCAGTAGGAGCCAGTTCAATGCCTGTAGTTTCAACTCTGTGCCCTTATCACCAAATAAGAGGCTGTTAAGTGGCTAAATGTGGCACAAGTGGGCCTTCCCTGGCTTTACGTGGGAGGGGTCCTGCCAGGTCTCAGACCAAGCAGTAATTAAAAACTGGCTTTGCAGTGGCTCCCTACCTGGCCCTGTATTCAGGTCCCTAACTTTACACGCACATACTTGCATTGCTCAACAATGACTGTATGAACCCTTAAGGTAATCCACTTCAGGGACGAAGTCTCTGTTTATATTCTGCATTTTGCTTTCACAAGCATTCCCTAAAATTATTCGATTTTTCCAGATGTGTTTCTGTTGTCCCTTGCATGGTGCATGCTGTGAATTGATTCTCCTGTAGATGTCTGGGTGAGTTCAAGTTACGGATGGGTGTTCGTGACAGGACACAATTTAGGCCTCAGAGGATGAAGCTAAGACAGTGTGATTTTCTTGCAGTGGCTGGCAGTGGCTCAATAAGGTGTGCAGATTACATATTTATTCAAATTGTGGGCTCTCTGCAGAGTGCACAGAGCAATGGTCACATATGCACAACCCACCGTCTGACCTTCCACAAACCCACTAGAGAACTCTGGTCAGCCTCCCTTGCCCTCGCACACACGTTTCACGAGTCCGCGTCAGCTTCAGCGTTGGCTGCTCCTTCTCCTATCTCGCCGCAAAGACCTGGAACGACCTCCCCTTCTCCCTGCGAACCACTCAGTCCCTTCCTGATTTCAGGGAGAAGCTGAAGACATGGTTTTTCGGCAACAAGAGACCACCAGCACCAAACAACACCTTCTAGCACCTGGAAATTATTTGGGGTGATAAGCCGTGCTCTATAAATACTGACTGGTTGTTTAATAGATTGAACCATAATTACCTTTTTTGTGAAAGCGAGCGAACCCCACTGCTGAAATACTGACAATGCAAAAGGAATGCAATTCTTATAGATGAGAGGAAAGTGTGTGTGTGAGAGAGGAAGTCAGGGGGAGGGGAGGTAACACAAAACAGTACATGCAGAAAGAAAAAGGGTAAAAATATAGAGGAGAGGATCAAGTCTAATGGCCAGAGCTGCTGACTTTGGAACTGGAGAAGTAGGCTTGAGTCTCAGCATCGACTCAACATCCTGTGATTCTGGGCAAATCACTTAATCTCACGGTGCCTGACAATAAAATGAATGTGTCCTTGTGTAATGTAACAGGTGCTCACATAAAGTGCACCTATTAACTTGGGTTGAGTTTGCACTATATAAATCTGTAAAAAAAAAAAAGACAGCAATAAGAATATGACGTATGAGATATGTTTCAAGGTGCACCATTAACTGCATTGACCGTACCTCTTGGAAAGGTTCCTAGTTATCCTTATTTGGCTACGCCCTGCTTTTAGAGACCCCTCACCCTTTTTCATCCCACTTAAAGCACTGGTGTCAACCCAGTGATATCAGCCGGGGTCAAAGTGTACACAATACCATTTACTCTAATCATGGCATTTTGTGGAATTGTCATCTATGGAATTCTACAACAATTAGTTATAGAGTACTAAAAAATCCCATGGGAGCGTAGAAGGAAATGTTTAGACTTTGCATGAGCCAGTGAGATAGCTCATCGGGTTAAGACACTTGCAGGAGAGCCAAATTTACCACCTTTAAGTCACAGCTTTGAATCTATGTTTAGCCAATTCAGTTTCTGCTTCTTTCAGAGTTGATGAAATGAGTAGCGTCACTCTCAGCAATAATACATAAACCACAAGCAGAGTTCTGAATTTGGTTTTGGGCAATCAGGCCTGTCAACTCACAGAGTGCCACTGTGTGACACACAATATTTGTTCCCATCACACAGTCAACCCGTGAGAAGTCAACATCACATGGTGGTAGGGAAAACGAGCTGAAAGTGGTTTTCAGCTCATTTTCAGAGGCTTTTTAACTGTAAATATCCAATAATGGGTGTGAAAACGCCCCAGGACATCGGCAAACACCCTTAGGAAGCCTTTTTTTTTTCCAGAGGAGAGGGTTTGGGGCTGGGGCAAAAGTGCCTCTTCAGAGCTTCGCGGCACGATGCCACACCCCGTCCAAAGCCCCGCCCGCCTCCTCACACTGTGAGAATTTTGTTGAAGTTGGTATGTCTGGAATATGTATGAACAAAGCTGTCACTGTGAGGATCTTATTCTTCTAACAATGTGTGAAATAATTATTTTTACGTTGTTTTTGTGCAGGCATCACTAGTCCCAAAAGAAGCACAAACGAATTTTGTGACAAAGAAAAGGATCACAGTCAGTAGAATTATGTTCTTCTCACTAGTGGGAAAATGCTTGTCCTGCAGTAAATACAACTATCAAAGTCGCTGTATTTGGTGTAACAAAAAAGGTATTTAATGAGAAAATATCAGTTTGTAGCAGCATTATGGGCTGCCACTGATACAAAGAACCGAACTTTTAATGTATGTACCCTCCTTTTCTGTTTATGTTAATCTCATTTTATGTTATCTACTGTGTGAAGTCTGAAACCCTACAATCTTTCACCAGCTCATAGGAGAATTCAAACAAATCTCAACCTTTTTTAATTTATGGGTGAAATCCGAATTTGTGCAAAACTGTCCAACCATGCATTTACCAATATGTTTTATTGGCACAGTTCAAAATATACGTTCAGATGAAGTAAAAAGTTGTATTGTATGAAACTGTGCAGTTTACTATCAAATCACTTATGACACAAATATCTAGGAGACCACAACTCTTATTATCAACAAGAGGGCATGTCTCAACCCATTGAGTGATTTCACTCACAGTGCAAACACAGAATTGAACATTAAACATTTCTTTAAACATTGTTTACATGAACCTTATTTGATTATTGCTAATAGCAGAAACATACTCACTTTTTAGGAATTTGATGCAGCACAAACCTGGTTATAGGGAGCAGCTAGCACTTCACATAGAACTATTTTATTGCATTAGGTGCCTCTTAAACACAAAGGGCCGGATTCACAAAGTGCATTTTGTGGTATATGAAGTAGTACCACAGTGGTACTGCTAACGAACTACAAAATGCAATTTACAAACCTACAAGTGGAAATCTAAGCCTCCTCTTCTCCTGTCTTTCCTATGGGGAGATCATCAGGCATGCAAGTTTACTACTTAGGAGTAAATGTGGGAGGGAGTAGAGGATTTGTCTGAAAATGGGAAATTTCTACTACAAAATGGGAAGGGTTTAGGGAACAGTAAGGAGTTGTTTAGTGAGGGCCAGGCTACTAAAAACCCACCCACAAAAGAGTAAGCACACTGCTATTCGCACACAACGCTTCTACAGTTACTCCGGCCCTAATGATGACAAAACAGTAGTAAAGTGTCCTCGAGCCCAGCCTTGGAGTAAGTAAAACACCAAACATGGCCACTCAAAGGACCTGCAACACACTATCATATAAAATAATGGCAGCACGAACCTAAAATAAAACCTCATATCCCAACACAAATGTACTTACATTTACCTACTAAGTAACCTCATTGATATTCGGTTCTTGTTCTTGTTATTGACAGTGATAGTTTATAGTGGTGATCAGGGTCTTGTTAATAGCAGTAGAAGTATTTATATTATTAATTGTTTCTTCAATGTCGACTTAGTTCAGTGGGACTCTCAAGTTGGCGGAGGGAGCGGTGCGGCACTGAGGGACCTTCAGAAAGTGTTTCATCCTTTATTCGCATCTCTGAAAGAGACCCCTAGTGTCTAATGTCTGCAGTGTTGGGTGGTTTGTGGAGCCTTGGTTTCTAATTGCTGCTCTTCCAGTTTTCTAAATTGAGATATCCTCGCAAGTTGTTTTTATCTCTTTGTGTTTCAGTACCAGAGTTTTGCCAAAAAATGCACTTGACTCTCATCTGTGTCAAATCTAAATAAAAGCTGAACATTACCTCAGCTGGACTTGAATGATACAGAAGAATTGACCCTTCTTTTAAAACTCGCACCAGTGTTAAAAGAGGCAAAATGCAGCTTAATGGATGGTTTCCCTCACTTTGGTCGGGAGCCGATTTAAAACATCATACACCAGAAGGGTGTCCTGGTAATTATTCAAGAAACCTCAGCCACTGTGATCTTCTCTGCGCGAGCTATGAAGTCCAATGCAAGGAAGAGTTGGTGGATGCCTCCTCGACCCAGTGAAAACACGATTGTGAGCATTTGACCATAACTGTTCAAAAACTGCACTAACATCTCCTTCAAGGTTTGCTTGGCTCTCTGCTGCTTATGAAGAAAAGCCTTGGAAATAATCATGTGCTCCCAGAGGACGTCTCTGCTGAAATGGCTCATTTGAAAAGGCATTAAAATACTAATTACCTCATAAACTATTCAGTTGAGTATCCCCAGGGAAGGTACTTACCAGGGCACACACGCTTCTCGCAGTTCTACCTAATCAATCAGTGCTCATTAGGAGGGCTGGGAGGGGTCAGGCAGGAGGGGTCAGGCAGCTTGAACTGGACAGGAAGATTAGAAAGTCGGGGGCCAAGCGAGAAAGAAGCGCACACTGACATCGTATGCCGCTCTTATGGTCTTTATGTATTTATTAGACTTTTTCTGGTGCATTTTCTCTCAAACAGCATGGCCCAATTCCGCATAAGAGTTAAAACTTTCTGCACATTATTTCAGATTGCAATAACCTAGCGATTTTTATTGGTTTTCAATTACACTCTCATCTCATTCCATTGTAATAAAACCCTGTGATATTTTTGATACTTAGTAAACTTGATTACTGTAAGATTCTGCTTGTGCAGCTGCATCAGTACACATTTGTTCCCCTGGACAAGGTCTGAAACTTCTCTACAAGAATACTTTCCATCTCTGAAGCCATACTTCTAGACCTTATCCTTTTAGCACTTGACTGTCTGTCTGTAAACAACAGGGAACTTTACAACTTTTTTGATTCCTATTTTCAAAGCTGAACATGGCCTATCCCCAGACAATCTTTCCGTCAAACTGACCAATTAAAATAGCACTCACTATCTCCCATCTACACATAACGCCTTCTGACCTCCCAAATTCACTGTTTGTTTCATTAAGATGCTGGTCCTTCTGCCTTCAAGGGCTCTATCACTGGAACCTGCTTAGTAGAATCATTAAGTCCCACTCCTGAATTCAGAATCTCCTGATGCTAGATACAGGGTGAAATATGCCTTCTATAGGCAGGTAAAAATGTATGGTTGATTAATTAAAATCATGCACAATTTCCAGCGGCAATAAAGTACAATGACAATAATACTTTTATCAATATATCGTACGACCTTCATAAGCTTAAAACAGGCTAAGTTCTTTCAGTTACACATATGTAAACCTTCTTAATGTTTTGCCTCATTTTAGTTGTAGTTTGTCTATCCTCACTCTTCTTGTTCACAAACCAGTGTCATTTACCATAACGTCAAATATTGAACCAGATTTGTACCAAGCGCCCACCCGTCATGGTTTCCATGTACTATTTTACTGTCCTTTTGTAAAATATTTATTTTCAACATTTTATCAAATGAATAACAAGCAAGAAGATGCATTATTTTTATTTCGTGGTACGAGCGTAATTTTGTGGGTAACACGTATATGATTATAGAAAGCAATTATGAAATCAATGTTTTTAGAAAACTGCACCAACACATATAAATATCTTATATTATACAGAAATGCCACAAATGAAGAAGCACTCTTTCTCGACCAGTCAACAGGATTTTGAAATGCATCCCACAACAATAAGTGTGCATCTGTCCGTCTTTCTCAGCGGTGAGTAATGTAAAAGTAATCAGAACTAATGTGACAAGTCAGTGAACGACGTGATAACGCCTACGCCATCAACCAATATTACTGACTGATATATTATCCAATTTAAATACAGATTTTGGAAAATGTATCTTGTGATATTCTACAATGTAGCTATGGCCAGCATTTGATATAGCTTCATTGCTAAATGGACATTAGCAGATTCGGTATACAATTCAGCTGCCAACAATGCACAGTTCAGCTACCAATAGTATGTAATTAATTTGTCTGTAGTACACGTATTTGCTATAAACAGTGAACAATTAATCTTCAGGTAGCTAATAATAAAGCTAAATATAGTACATTCCTGAGTTAATTGCAGTGCAGAGTTTAACCCCCAATGCCAAATATTTGTAAAACTGACTGTATACAATGTATCTTCTATGGTAGACAATTCCGATACTGAAAGATGACTTCAAAGTGTTTGACCAGCGAATGAATATACTATGTATCATGGTGAGGTATTGAAATAACTGCGAAATAACAAAAAGGGGAGGGACATTTGAACCAACCAGTCAGTAGTCCTAGATCCTGCCAGCAACTAATCATCACAAACCACTTCATGCTACATGTTTAGGCTTATATAGACAGTGCTTGACTAACTGACCCAAGACCACCTTTTTATCAGGATTATAAGAAAATCATGGCCTTGGCTTATAATATGTCTCCACCTAGGAGACAAGGTAGCATATCTCACTCAAAATACAGCACGAGTAAAGATGTGAACTCAATTGCTTGCTTTCTTATAACAGAAACAATATCATGGGTAACCTATAAACCAACAAAATCTTCCAGACTGCTGGTAGGGCAGTTTGTTGTTGCAAATTTGAGGTACTGACATCTTGTCGCAAAAAATGATACATCAATGGCGGATTTTAACAAATCCCTCAGAACACAGATCCAGTTGCCAGTTAGTCATTTTGAGGACTTGAGTACAAGCTCTAGACACAAAAACTTTGATAAGTTTTGGATGGCACATGCAGATACTGTGACAGAAATTCAGGATGGGTGGCCAACACTTCGCATCTGTGAATTTGGATTGAAAGTAGTGAGATTTCTTGTTTTTTATGCACGTTTTCAAGATACTGTTGCTGTACCTGGGTGGCATAGTAGGGGTGTGTATGTTCAAGTAAATAATGTACTGATCACTCCAGATGATCGGATAGGTTCTTTCAACTAAGATAAGCTCTTTTATGGTAAATGTGGTGCAGAGGATATGTCCTGCATTATGTATCAGCCAAGTGACTATCAAGTCATTAGTGAGCTCCTTACGGTTAGTGAGGAGGTCTGAGATTGGGTGAAGATTTTCTCTTTCATGCTTAGTGTTGATATCTCCTATAATACATAGGTTTGGGTGTTCAACTGTGATATTCAATGCAGTGTCCATGAGGTCCTTGATGAAGACTCCTTTGTGTGGTGGTGGTGGTCAGCTGATGAGAAGGAATGAAGGAGTGAAAGTTGTGAGTGGTGAATAGCAAATGCATAAGGATACACACTTAAGTGTTGCATGATCTTTGATCATGATAGCTACGGGAGAAGTATTGTACATCACAGCTAATCACCCCCACCCCTCTTGCTTGAATGTTTTCTGTTCTGTGTTAGCTAGCCATTGAGCCTAGTTCATTGCTCCATTGATGCCTGACCCCAACATACCTGGTGCACTGGACACTGGAGTGTGCATGTGAATATATAAACAGTAGGTACAACATCTAGTCCCATCCACAACAAACACAATGCAGTGGGCAAATGAAAATGCTTATGTTTTACTAAGCAGCAGAGTGCTTCTTGTATATATTGTTTATAACTGGAAGAGAGCTAACGTCTATAACTCGTTAAAAGTAATGGAAATCGTCAGTAAGCAAATCTGTGGTGGGAAGGAGTGAAGGCTCTACAAGGGGAAGTCAAGTGACTTTTTTTAAGGCTTGGAAATCCGCTTGAAAATGCCAATATCTTAGCGTAAAACCCATCTATCCTCTCCATGCATTAACGAGAGTCACATCCCTCACCGCATAATGTAATCAAAAGCCTCTCCAGTGATTCCTGAAAATGATTATTCTATAGTAAAATTGCCAACGGTACCCACAATGATGTAAAATAGTGTTTGACTACCCCACTCAAAGCATCTTGACTCATATTCATAGATCTACTACAACGTAAGTATTCACCAGTATTCTTTGAAGGTGCACAATGTCAGGAATTTCAGTGCAACCAAGGAGTATACAATACACTTCCCTTTCAATTAAGAGTAAATATGCGTGAGTGTATCCAATAAATAATCTGAATGAACGATAGCATATTTGGGAGGCTTCTTTCTTCAAATACCACTGGGTGAAGGCAGTCAGATGTCTAATACCAGTCACTTTGAGCCTTGCTGCGGACATCATGTACAACAGAGCATTATTGCCCTTTAACTTAAAATAAAAAAGGTAGAAGAAAGTAGGTTCTCTCCTGTTTTAATATTGAAGGCCTCAAATTTACCATCATAAGGAATAGCAAGACTTTCTCTCAGGAAGAAAATATATGTTTTATTCCGAGAATATGCTCAAATGGAATGTAATATCTAAAGCTTCTTCGTAATCTGCATACTGAAATTTGTAGTGGGTATGCTTGTTCGGGCACTGGTATTCTATTCCAGGGCTGAAATAATTCACCCTATTGACTGGCTGTCAACATTTGAGACACTCATTGGCACTGTTTTAGTAGTCATAGCTGCCCGCAAATTGAGATGCATATAAGAGGCATATTTTAGTCAAGCGACATGCTCACATTATAGTCTTACGAGTCCCTTATGTATTGCCATTGTTTTCATGGTGCACGAACTGAGTCACAAACTGTGTGTGTGCCCAATGTACACACGAGTATTTTGTTTTACTGCCAGTAGTGGGTAGTGGTAGATGCAATGTTACTTTTCCATGAATCTGACACATAAATTCCATCTCAACATGAACATTTAGAGACCTTTTCCTATTTACTCTTAATCAGACGACAACCTAGTACTTTGTTGTAAGACTGAAATAATTTTTTGTTGTCACCTTTCAGGTTCTTTTCATGAAGACGCGTGTCATTTATTAAGGCATGTGATAGATGTCAACAACTGGACTGCAGCGTAAAGATGAGAGCAGTTTCGCATTGCAAAAACCAATTTCATTGGATCAAGCACTGACATTCGGACAATAACATCAAATATTACATGTTAATTTTATAATGTTGTTATTCTACAATTTTCAGACCACATTTATGTGACATCTTGCTACTCTGACAATAATTAGTGTTGTGATATGTTAAATGTTTCCTCCAAGCTTTGGCTCTCTGTGCAGAGTCTCCACTGGAACCCCAATTGGTACTGCAGAGACAAAAGTAGATATAACTAGTGCTCTATTTGTGGTAGTGTTGGAGAACATTTAGGGTTATCATAGGGTCGTGCTAAGCATTTGTTGTATGCACAGAGGCAATAAAAGAGAAACACACTCAATTAATAAATCCAAGACCAATCTAGAAAAATAAAATTTCTTTTTATATATGCTTCAAACTCAAGAACTTCATTATCAGGTAAGTAGACTTTTAAGCATAAAGCATTTGCAGTTTCAGAAATAGACACAGTGCAGTTTTCAGAGTTCTGTCAATGTTAGCCTCAGGAGGAAAACAATGTTCAGGAAACACATGGTTAACAACAACTTATGAATTCAATCTCAGAGATTTAAGGTAAGTATTGGGCACTGATCAGAACCACACCAAAAGACCAAAACAGGCAGCACAGGGCGGCTGGGTGCAGAGATGCAGTAAAGCGACGGCTGCCCAATGATTCCCTTTGGGAGTTTGGTCCTCATGAAGACAGGCTGCAGGCTCTGACTAGGAAGCCAGTCAGGGACAACAAACAGGAAGGTAGTAGACTTGGGGTGCTCGGCGACGTATGTGAACCTTTGCTCCTCTTTTCCTGTGCCAAGGGGCGATGGGTGCAGAGGTGTCCTTAGGCATCAGGGTTTCTGGTCCGGGAGCACTCGCGGTCAGGGGGTCCTGTATGTTGAGGCTGCAGGCACTGTAGGAGAGTCTGGCAGGGGTGGACCAAGGGTGAACTCAAGCTCCTAGGAGCTGGGGGATGTCATTGACACTGATGACATACTTTAGTCCTGACCTCAGTCCTGACCCCAATGGGGTCAGTGGTTACGGGTGGAGTGGTTGCTGTAGCTGTCGGATTTTCTCTCTCCACAAGCCTGTGGGAGAGGGGGCCTGCGTGTAGAGGCTGAAGGTGTCTTGTGGGAGTCCAAGAGGAGTGAGACCACACTGGACTCAGTCTCTGGACATCTGGGGACCCGCGTTGGCACCGCCATTTGGCTTCACCTTGGGTTGTGGACGTCATTTGCAGTGGTTACTTCTGGTGTCAGATTTCCTTGGTTCCAGCAGCTGCAGAGTCCTTTTCTTGGCGTTTCTTGTTGCACAGCAAGTCCTGTGCCCGTGGGAGACTCGCATCTTTATTAAAGGCTGGACGAGTTGCCTTTTTTGTGCAGGATTGTTGCTGCTTCCAACAATGGGATCAGGACAGGAGGGTTGGTCTTCTCTGCCATCTGGAGAGACCTGGGTCGCATTCCAAAGGCGACAAGGCCTTTGAAGCTCCCCACCCTCGAATGTCTATGCTGTCTGGAAGAGGAGGTCACACCTCTGCCCAGAGCAGGCCTTTGTCGCAGGCCCTCGAGAGCACTGGCTCTCACCTTGGGGGTCCAGAAATGTATGTGTGGTGGCTGAACTGGTCAGGACTAGTCAGTCAGCACACTAGTAGCTGGTAGGTTTTCAGGGGGCACCTTTATGGTGCCCTCTGTGTGCAGATTTTAATAAGTCAATAACTGGGGTCAGTGAGGATTTATTATTCTGAGATGTGTGATACAAAACATCCCAGGATTCAGAGAAGCCATCATGTAGCTTGGGAACTCGTAGTGACCAGTGTCCAGCATATGCATTTAAAATGGCTTCCCTGTACACTTACTATGCCTGCTCATGTAGATATGCCCTCACATGTAGTGTAAATATAATGTACCCTGTCTTAGGGCTGCAAGGCCTACTAGAAGAGTGACTTACATATATTGCATGCAGCGTTTAGGGGACATGGCACACAGGCTGTGTGCAATGTTGTGTTTTCAATTTTGGAAGTACCTTGTCACACAGCCTTTAATGGCAGTCTGTATAAGGTTGGTACTAGTTCCCTCAGACTGGCACAAGTTGTGTTGCACCTCTCTGAGAGGCCCTCTTCAGTACCCATGCCCAAGGTACCAGGGATACCATTTACTATGGACGAATAGGGGGCTGAATGGCCTGGTTACTTGGGGATCAAGTGACCAGGTGTCTTGTTTTAGGGAAGGAACAGTGACACTGGGGACCTGGTAGCAGGAACACAGTGCATGTCAGTCAAAGTTGCATCTAAAAACCAGGCAAAAACTGTGTGTGTGGGGGGGAAGGGTATTGCAACCAAAACCCAGCTCCCTACAGTTCACATCTAAAAAATGGTTAAGCCGTCCAAAGGGTGCAAACTCTTTATATAAAGTTCCCAGAGTTTCTTGAGGAGAATCTTAACTGCACACCTCTAACTCGTTATTCTTCCATCATTATATCTACAGATTGTGAGGTTGTCTAGTTAGCTTTCAGATGATAAGTGTAACCCCAAATACAGCCTTGCACCCACCGATCTATTCTAGTCAAGAACAAAAGAATTGTTTTCCTGAATCCGGCACGACTGTGCTTTGATTTTGCATTGTCCTTTCATACCTTCAAAATGGAGTAAATGTTACTTTTCTCATTGATATCTAGGTTTAAAGTCCCACATTTTCCACAGCTCTACTGCTTTTCTGAATGTTGACTGCTGACAAGAACTTATGGCCTGATTTAGATATTGGCGGATGAGTTAGTCCATCACAACAGTGATAGATATCCTGTCCACTGAAATCCAAATCCCATTGGATATAATGGGATTTTGATTTTGGAGGACAGGACATCTGTCACCGTTTTGACGGCGTAACTCATCCACCAATATCCAAGTCAGGACCTTATTTACATAAGTCCGTCGTAGACCGGACTAAAAGGATATTTCAGAGTCGAGTGGAATTTGACTTGGGAAAAATCTTGGCCTTTTGTTGACAGTAAAGCCAGTTCTCTTGATTTCATTTTGTCCACCTTGATACGACCAATAAAAATCTGATGGATGGGATCTCATAATAAAATGTATAGAGGATGTGGTTTTACTTTCTGGTTAATCATTTTGGAGATGTAGTATAAGAAAATTGAAAGAGCAAATACTACAGCTATATTATTCCAATTTGAAGCTCAATTGCTATTACATATTTAAATCAGATACTAATTTCAGATTTTTGTTCGTACTTTCCAATTATTAAACCCAAAAGTCTGCTTTAATGTTGCTATCATTATTTTTTTATTGTACATTGATAATACTCATGGTTGGTGCATTATTTTAGGCTAAGGAGATCACTAACAGCCATACACATAGTGCCCCGGGCATTTATACCCCTCCAGGGCACTTTGCTATTATAGAAGGCATTGCCAATGATAAAGTGGCCCTTCTTTAATATGGTTCATCTTGCCAAAATTGTGCAAGAGCATGATCCCAATTAAATGCTCCCTAATTTGCAGGAGAATCAAGAAAAAAAGGGCAACTCAATAATCCCGTGTAAGCTTGGGTATCAACGATGAGAAAGGTAAATAACCAACAAGGTGACTCTTTACATTAAGGATACAATATTTATCAGAGGTTCTAATATCCCATGGATCTATGGTCAACAAACAATCAGAAATTTATTTTGTACGATAAGATGAATGCATGATTATTTTGCTGACCACACACCCTATGTTTATCTATTAATTGCTTTTTCGTTATACAACCAATTTAAAAAATATTTAAATTGTGTACAGCTGTTTTCATTAATTTGCTTCAGAATTTGTCATAATCTAGGTTTATGACTGTATTGGTTCTATTGACTTTGTTTCTTTTGATTGAATCCGCATGCCACCTTCTGGGACAATAGAAACATTTATAAATATTTAAATCTTGATGTAAATGATTGCCTTGTTGGCTATTTGACTTTTTCTTCTTTTACCCTTATTTGCGTGAGGGCATGGTTTTTACTTTTACATTCACATCTTATTACAGATGTAGGCAGAGGGGCAAAGAAGCAGTTGAAGGCACACTAAGAGTGTGCCCCATATGAGGTGGTTCATAGGTAATGCGCCCCCAGGTGCTCCCCAATCATCCTTCCACAGGAAGGTTCTGTCATAGTCTGCACCCACCTGTGTGTGTGTGATGGGGGGGTCACTGCTACTACTTGACACTAAGCCTGGGTCTACCATCTGCAGTAATACCTGGGCTGTCAGTTTCCGACATCTGGTCTGCTTTCCCCTAATGCACATTTTCCAGTGCAGGTACTAATTCACACCTCTACTTGGAACAGTGCGTTTTTTTGTAACCAGGAACCTAGTTCTGTTCTCCACCATTTAAGGGCGCACCATGGTGCGGCTCAGGATTATCACCTGCATGAATACAGGTAACAACTTTACTTTTTTGACTCAGGCCTGATGCACCTCACCATGTATATTGTTTGTTTAATTTGACTAGATGCTGAAGCTGGGATATATCTTGAATGTTCGGGCACAGAAGACTTGAGAAGCAGAACAGGCATTACTGCTAAGATTTGGGAGACAACATGGAAAAAATAATAACGCCATATTGTCTGACAGGACCCTAAACATATGAGATGTAACACATAATTTTCTAGTTTTATTGCATTTATGTTCTTGGTGGTTCTTTAACCAAAACAGTACATTTTAAGACTGTCTGAGATTCAATGCTCCACTGGTGCCTGATCACAGGTTGGCATCCAGAACAAGGGTCCTTCTCAGCATCTTTCTAATAAAATATAGTGCTCCATCCCGGTATTAGGGCTACGAAGAGCTCTTTTATTCTCAACTTCTGAGTGAAGGCCGTGAAACCAGTAGGAATGACAAAAATTAATGTTCTTTAAAACTATTTTTGGAAATTAAACCTTGAAACGCTGACAAACACAGACACGTTGGTACCTGTGTATACAACTATTAACGGCCTGTCAAAAGCCAGACAGATACATAATATTTACATGCTTAAAATACTGAGCAGACTAACTTTCTAATTTATTTTTATATGTATGGAGATGTACAGAGTTTAATATGCTATTTACTATCATTGTTGAGCGTTCGGACGAGACCCAAAAACAAAGATATTTAAACAGAATTAGGATGCAAGAGCTAAATCCAGGCACTTATTTAAATTCGTACTAAATAGGCCTTGTGACTGTTAGCACAGTTGCTTACCTCTATCGAGTCATTGTAACATACATTCTGAAGCACTGTAATTAAAGTTTTGTGAGGTCAATTAAACCATAATGTGATAATAATATGGAATTTGAGCCATTGCAGGGCGCAGGTTTTGGTCCCCGCATCCTGAAAAATAAAAGCAAAGGAGCCATAAATAGACCCCTGACTCTCTGGTTCAGGTCGGTGAAGTCTTCCTCCCTTAACCCCTTTAGAATGCTTGCATGAACATTCTTACTTGGAGTACTTGGAGTACTGTGGTCAGCTGGATCTCGTCACTGCTGCTGTTAGATCTTGGTGGTGTGTGTCTTGAATATACAAACTCTTTACCAGCATGTCTGGTGTGTAGGCCTTTAATTTGGGAGAGGACACAACATACTTTGTGGAGACGAAGATTCGGAGGAGGGGTAGACTGTTGCAGCATCAAGCCTGCTGATTGGTGCCAGAATACACAGCACCATGTTACTTTTGCCTATGCCTCAGCAGTGAGTGAATATTAAGTCCAAAGTTTTAAGGCTGAAAGATGCAAATGAACCTGGTGCGTTCCAAAGTCATAAGCTGTAGCCCTGTGCTATAATCAGCGCACACAGCTGGTGATTCGACTGAAGGGCATGAAGGAACTGTGCGGGTTACAACATTGAGCTTTGGCATCCGACGTCTCTTCAGTCTTTCTTGAGGCTTGAGTGTGCATCATCACGTAAAGTACCACTAAGCATGCAGCATGCGTTAAGGAAAGCAGTTAACCTAGTGCCCACTGGAGATCTTCGTGAGGATCAAGAAAAGTACATGCAGCCTGATCTGCACAGTTCACTTAACAAACACCATGCAGTGGATATTAACAGTGTACGTAACCCGCAGTAAGAAGCACCACTGAGGGAGGGATTTACTATTACTGAAACATTTTTGAAGTATCAAATCTAAGGGAGTACAAACAACACTACACTCTTAAGTGACAACTAACATTGCAAGCTTTTAGCAGAAATATCTCAACATTGTCAATTGCATTAGAATGAAGATATTCAACATGGTATCCAAGAAATACAAAATTAAGTCTTCTATTTAATTATTTTCACCTCAAATTTTAATTTGATATCATAACTCCTTATTTCGGTTATTATTTTGTTCTGTTGCTATCTGAATATGGCAGCCTCCTGTATGTCTCAAACTCTTAATTTCTTTTCTCAGTTTTGTGAACCTCTGCTACTGTGGAATAAATGGAGGAACACTATTTGACTCTTACCTAAAAACAATAGGTGGTGAACATTTTTCAAACTAGAAAACGATAAGTTCCCTTTCATAATTGAGGAATAAAAGGCTGTAACATTTACAAAAGTCTTAAAGAACTGTTGAAAAAGGGGAACTCAAAAATGTCTTTGAGATGTTACTTAAAATGTTAGAGGAACATATTATTCCATGGACAAATATGGTGCTAAAAATATATAAACGTTTCACCTGTTCTCAAGTCAAAGGTGAAAGGGTGGGCAAATATGTAGCACGTTTGTGAAGTTTGGCATGCACATGTGATTTTGGTGAATTAACTGATTCACTAATTAGGACCAACTTGATCATTGTTCAAATCACTCCATGGTACAGGAAAAATTGTTAGCACAGAATCTATTGTTTAAAGAAGCTGACAATATTGTAGAATTATGGAGTACGCATCTAATTGGGTAAAGGAGAATCCTTTAGAGGACCTAACAAGAACAGTGACTTTACTATTTGAGGTGGACTGCCACCCACCCTAACTAATAATCCATGATGTTGAACCAAGGTTCTAGCTGAATTGGATAATGTGATGCTCTTTCAGGCGACATCCTGATGTAGAGGGTTGATAGAGCCAGTCTTGATAACATTTTGAAGAGAGTGTTATGTAGATTAGGAGAGTCGGGACTCACTTTCAAGAGAGAAAAAAATGCAAGATCAGAGTTGAAGTGGTCTCTTACCTTGGACACAAGATCTCAGGTGAGGGAATTAGTGGCAAAAGTGAGCTGGCAGAGTCGATAGTGAAGCCACCAAATCCATGTGACAAAGACCAGGCCAGATGTTGTTTAGGCCTTGCAGAATATGATTCTAATTTAATTGAGGGATTCACAATCCAGGGTACTCATTTTCAGTGGGCTGGTAAATGTGATCAGGCTTCCCGTTTAGTGAAGGAAGAGATAGGGGAATTGCCTACATTATTGCATTTTGATGTCAACTGAAAGACCATTTCAAACATGGATGCCAGAATGAAAGATTTGGTGTCAATGTTAGCACAGTATATTGAAGATTGAGAAAAGATGGTGATATTTGCTTCACCTGTGATCGAACAGGAGGCACTTGCTTGTTCGTGGGCAATCCACCATTTCAGATTTTTCCTTTGAGGTCTTCTTTTTTGAATTTAGGAGAGACCATAAGCCTCTGGTCTAGTTTTGCATTCATAGGGATTTGAAAATAGTGAAACCAAGGTTTAATAGGTGGGTGGATGAGATGGTTGAGTACATTTTTGACACTGAGTAATGCCACTGCAGAATGCTTTTTAGCCTTTATAGATGGCGAAGTGTTGGAGGAGGAGAAAAAGTCTGTTAGTTGTCTTAGGGTGTCAACTGTAAGTGAAGAAAAGCGGAGTGTGGAAATGGATAGGGATGTTAAGAGTCTTCAACTAAAGAAGTTAGTGGTTGGAGGTTGGCCTAAGAATTTGGTATGTTTATCCCAATCACTTAGAGAATTTTGGATTGTCTGCAATTAATTATGCACTGAAAATTGAGAGTTGTATAAAAGTGGTAGGCTAGTGTCCCCAAGCGGTTTGAGGAGCAAAATTGTAAATTCGGCTCATGAAGGGCATCTGGGAATGATTCCTACAAAAGCGAGAGCAAGTGAGAAATACTGGTGGCTGAAAATGGATACACAGGTGGAAGCAGCAGTAAGAGATTGTGTCCAGTGTGCTAACAGGGATAAGTCCAAAGTAGTCAGAAAGACACCACTTTCTCCAGTTGAGATGCTAGTGGAACAATGGGCAAAACTTGTTCTAGACATTATGGCACCTGTTGAATTGTTCCTCCTGCAGAGAGGTGTGTTTTGTTTATAGAAGACTATGCATCTAAGTGGATATTTGTGTGTTGTGTGAGGGTAGGACCTCTAAAACTGTTAAGGAAATTTCGAGTTAAGTGTTTGCTTCTGAGGGTGTACCGAAGATCAATGTCACTGACAACAGAATTCAATTTGTCTCACAAGACATGGAATAAAATTTAAACGATCTGCCCACTACCCATTTTAGGGTGGCCCGCTATGTGCCCCAGGCAAATGGACTGAGGGAACGCTTGAACCGTTTGGTGAAGGAGTATGTCGCATTGGAGTGAAGGGCCATGCTTAAGTGAATTCTAATGGAGAAATTGAGGGCCCACCATCGCACTCCTAATATTGTTACTGGCATTTCCTCTTTCCAATGTGTGTGAGGATACAGTGCCTGTTCTAAACTCAATCAGAATGACTGAAATATGAAGATCACCCAGTGCTATAAGAGTAGCTTGGCGACAAGTATTAGTCATTTTTAAGTTGAGCGCACAATCACATTGAACTATTGTAAGTATTGTGTGCTTTTAACCATGCCCATGTCACGCCCGTCACTTTCACTCATTCCTGGGCTTGCCTTTTAAAAATCACTTGATGTCATTAGTAAATGCTTTACATTTGTCCTGCTTTGAGGCTGTTTTTGTCATGCCTTGCAGACTGCCTCTGTTACGTGGATAATAGCACGAGTGGCGATATAATTTACTATGGGCAAACTATTTTTTTGTCCCTCCCCTCCGTGCTGCATGGTGGCCATGGTGTGCACAGTGCGAACAGGCACAACAGCGTGAACTCGATCGGCGGTATTGAAGCACTGGTCACATTGTTCACGGTTACCTTATCAGGGACATTTCTTGTGTCTCTCCCTTTAAAACACTTTAAATTAGTAAATGCTTTACATAAAACAGAAATCCTCAAAACAAAAGGGGTTCTCATGGCAGAGGGGGAGAGCCAATACTACAATATTCACTGCACTCTGTAAACTTGCCCCATAATGCTTTGCAGGGCACTACTTTTACAAAACATTTTTGCCCATAACTAATTGTGTGGTGGGCCTTTGACAATAGTGAGGACCCCAGAATAATAACCCCTCCCACCATTCAGTATCTGTTTAAGCTTTTGTTTTACAGCTGGGAATAGCTTGTGTTTTAATGGCCTTATTTTTAATAGCATTGCTCTAGACCTGCTATTTCTGAAAATATGTAATGTATATATAAGGTTACTCTTCATTATATGTTGCCATTTTTTGTGTGGTTATGTTTTCTAAGGGCTAACTATATAGTAACATAACCATGTTTCTTACAAATGCTATTTTCATAGTGGTGTTCTCTATGGGCGGTTCTAAGCATTACAGTCATATCAACATATTAAAATATACGTGGCATGGAAACTTGCCCCATAATGCTTTGCATTACTTTTACAAAACATTTTTGCTCATAATTCATCCTGTGGTGGTCCTAGGACAATAGGACCACCTTCAAAACATTGACCACAATGTGCTCTTCCTGTCTACATCATCTCTGGATCCCCATGCTATGTTAGTGTGGACTCCAAAATAATAATCCCTCCCACCATTCAGTGTCTTTTAAGCTTTTTCATGGCTAAAACCTTTGTTTTATAATTGAGAGAAGTTTTGTTTTAAATGCCTTGTTTATAATATCATTGCAGTAGGCCTGTTAGCCTTACAAATGCCCTCTGGGGGCTAAGTATATGGTTACCCTGCATTCATTTTGCCTGTTTTTTCATGGGGTCATGCCCTCTAGGAGCTAACAATATGGTTACATGAGCATACAAATGATAATTTTGCTATTGTGGTCTCTAGGGATTATTTTGAGAATTACAGTCTAATGCCAAAAGTGTATCCCTGATAAAAGTTTAAATGATAATTGTATTCTTTAATAATCTCTCCTTATCACAATTAAGGACACAATTCAGGCCAACTGAACATCCTAATTACACTTTGATTGTTTGAACACTCTTGGTATGTTTGGGTGATCCTTCTAGTCTAGTTCTCCTCTGTGGGTGTCTTGTGCCTTTTTTGCGGAATTGTGCTAGCCAGCCAGAGTCTCTGATGGTGTGGTCGTGTAAATTGTAGTCTATTGGAATTAGAGTGGCAGATTTAAATTAGGATTCTAAATAGCAACACTTTAATATTTTGCTTTAGATAGAGGAAGAAGGTAAATTTAAGTGCTTTTCGTTATATGCAGGGCTACCGGAATTATATGGCAGGAAAGGTTGAAATGATGCCAATAGCTCTACCTCAAGCAAATGCGAAACCCATTGCTTTTCAAAACCTTATTAATGTATATGAAAAGTCCGAACTGTCACACTTGTAGGAGTGTGATGGTTTAATTGTTTGGTACTGTTATTGGCAGTGCTGGCAGGGGCAAGGGGTGCTGCATGCTGCATGCTGCAGCTGCCTCCTGACAAGGGCACTAAACATATATATTTTTTAGAAATCAAGCACTACATATGATGCTTGTTGTGGGCATTGTATGTTGTGGGTTTTGTGGCATCAGGTTTGGGTGTACTGACGCATTGTGTCTGATGGGTGGATGCATGATATTAGGTGTTTTGTTGTATGCTGGTGACTGTATTGAAATATAATGTTGGTGTGTGAACATATGATAGTGTTCTGTTTGTGTAAGATGTTTATAGTGTTGAGGTACGATAGTTAGGGAGTCACTATGATGGTGGATGTGTTTTTGTATGACGTTGGATGTATCGGTGTTTAATGGGGAGTCTGTTTGCATATAATGTTAGCTGTCTAGACTTAAGATGGTGGGTGTTTTGGAGTGTGATGTTGTATGTGTGGATGTATGATTGTGGGTGTTGACATGATTCTTAGTGTGATGATGTTTTTAATGTTTGTGTTGGCAAACATGCTCGCTGCAGAAAACAATGATGTCAATGGTGGTGGTAGCAATAGTGGTAACTGTCTGTTGTGATGATGGTGGTCTGCTGGTAATAATGAAGGTTTTGGGGGTAATGGTGGTGGTGACAGTGCAGGAGGTTTATTGGTAATGGTATGATGATGGCAATGGCGTTGGTGGTAATGTTGTTGATAATAATGCTGGAGGAGGTGGGTAGTGTTGGTAATAATAATGGAAATGCTGGTAATGATGATGTGATAACGATGGTGGTGGTAATGGTGGTGGTGGTAATTATGTTACTACAGATGGTGATAGTGGTGGTGGTAGTTGTGGATTCGGCAATGGTGGTGGTAAAAATGGTTCTGGTGGTGATTATAGTTCTAATGGAATTAATGGTGGTGTTAATGGGTATGACAGTGTTAGTAGCAATGGTGATGATAATGTGGGGGTAATGATGGTCATAATGGTGGAATTGGTGTTTGTGATGTTGGTCATGGTGGTAGCGAAAATTGTGCTATTGGTAATGGTTGTGGTACTGTGTGTGGGATAAAAATCTATAATGCCCCCTCCAGGCATTTATATTAAACTCCAACTGCTGGAACATTGGGTAAATCTCACCCAAAGTTCCTACATACCACCAATACCATCCTTTCAGCCATGCAAGTAGACCTGCAGCATGTTTCTTGCACACAATGGGAATTTTTTTTCTATCTGAGATGCACTTCTTGGTACTCTCACCCCAAGTGATACATCTTTTTCCCAGATACTTCATATTCACCCCAGTGTACCAATACAAAGCATCTCTGAACACTATCTTGATCAGATTGCAACTCACTGACCAAACACGAGTGCAGACCACCGTAATTCCACTTGATAGAAATTACAAAACAGTATGGAATGATGGCCCAGAAAGCTCTAAAAGGCCTTGCAAATTGCCTTAGAATTTGGGCTGGAAGGCCAACACTGGGCACATATGGGGGCTTTCCTGAAGTACTACCATAAATTAATCATGGCACCAACTAATACTCTGAATTCTTTGCCACATCTTTGAAATAAAGACAAACCCATGGTCACAATACTTAACCACAGTTCTAACATGCCTACAAATCGATCAAGCAGAACTGACAAAACTGGCACAGACACAAATATCCATGAAGGCGAGCCTGAAAAGAAAGATAAAAATTATTTCCAGTGCATGTGACCTGAAAAAATTGAGCAACACTGCAGAGCAAAGAGCGGTGGCGGCATCCCGTAAGAATGGCACACAGTATCTGGCACCCCATCCCTACCTAGCTTGCACAATCAGGAAGGTCTGCATGACACACATTGCCTTTGCCAGACTGCTTGGCCTGAAAATAAAGGAATTGAATCTAAAATGGCACTCTCTCACAAGTATAAACTGTTGCAGACTCTGAGGCTATAAAACAGAGACATTCATCCATCTAAGATGCTGCTGTCCAGTACTGTTGAACGCACGACTCACTCTACTAAGACCCCTCTTCCTTCGCCACTACATAAGATCCTGCTCCGAGGTTAGAACTTTGGTATTCACCTTAAAAGAGCCAAAAGAGCTGGACAAATTTGGGAAATTCATTTTGCAACTGCAAGCAAAATTAAATTGAAACTGCACGTCTAACTGATTCAATTTTTAACTATTCAACAGTTATGAACTAATATCTTATTTTAAAAGTACGACGCCAGGAACACACCAAGTTCTGATATCTTTCGCTGCACCTCTTACTTTTCTTTAATTTTAATGGGCCCCAATTTTAATGGTTTTACCAATTAAGAATTGTCACTATTGCTCAACAGTGGCGCACTATTCATATTACTAGTTGAGGCCTGTAACTTGCTATATTATGTGTTTTTTGCAATGATTTTAAGTAATCACGCAATAAAGTGTTGTTGTTGTTGTTGTTGTAGGCCTTGCAAATTGCCTAAATGTGCTATAGAATTAATGGGATTCCACCAAAACAGTGAATGCAGTAGCTCTGTTTCTTGCGCTGCTGCGGCATCTTTGTTGTTAAAAATCTTTCAGAGTGAGGCACAGACATGTCGCGCGAGTATTCTCCTGCTTTTTGGACAGAAGCCAAAGAAACCAATAAAAATGGCTGCAGCTTGTTTGAGATCCTCCTTTGCTTGCACTCGTACAAAGAGGTTTAGATATTTAGAGCCAAGTTAAGTATGAAATAGCAGAAAGTGCTGCCAATTTCACAATTAGCCAAACCCGAAGCAGGATGAGAGTTTTAAACAGGACACCCAGTATATTAGATTAAACAGGACACAAATGTTTAATCAGTAGGCAAACCCATCTTAAAAATTAAGTGTAGGTAACCCTTGGACAGAGTGCAACCACTGTTACAAATCACAAATGCACTACGTGGGATAAAATACTCCTCACCAACCCCACACAATCCCGATGTAGTAGCCTGAGAGATTGTGTTTGCAGGAACATACATTTCACAACAGCGCCTTCTTGTAAACCGTGGCATGAGACACTTGTTGTATCATGACATATAGGCGGTCATTCTGACCGCGGCGGGGGCGGTCGCCGCCCGCCATGCGGTCACCGCCGACTGACCGCACCACGGTCAAAAGACCGCGGCGGCCATTCTGGCTTTCCCGCTGGGCCGGCGGTCGACCGCCAAAAGGCCGCCCGCCGGCCCAGCGGGAAAGCCCCTGCAACGAGGAAGCCGGCTCCGAATGGAGCCGGCGGAGTTGCAGGGGTGCCCGTTGCGATTTTCACTGTCTGCTAAGCAGACAGTGAAAATCTTTGTGGGGCCCTGTTAGGCGGTCAGAATGGCCCTGGAAGCACCGCCAGCCTGTTGGCGGTGCTTCCGTGGTCCCCGGCCCTGGCGGTTTGAAACCGCCAGGGTCGGAATGACCACCATAGACTTGTTGGATTGTATTCACTATAAAAATGCCAGACTAGCTCGAAAGTAACATATGGGCTGAAAAACAGCATTGTGGTGTCCTGTTTAAAGAGGGGTTGCACACATTTGTGTACGGTGGTGAGGTAAATTATGGGGTATTTTATTTTTATTATTCCTGTCCAAACAGGAATCCCGGAAGTTGGCATACAACCTCGTGGAGCAGGTAATAAGCATGCTTTCCTTTCCCAAATACAACCTATATAGAGTTAAAAATGGCTGCAGTCTAAGTATGAAACTAAGTATGAAACTTCTTATAAGTTGTGGGCACACTGGATATGATATAAAGTGCTGCATAGCAGAGCTTTGGTACGATAATACACAATGATAAATTACAAACATATGTCTGAAAGATGCAGAAATAATTTTAAAAAATGCTACATTTACTAAAACTTGAAATGAATACAAAACAAATGAAAAATGATTTACAAAAATGGAATGGGTCTTCCAAATATTATAATAGTACTGAGCAGCACATTTACAAAGCAGATCCTTTAATAATCTGTGCATATTGTGATAACTTAACAGGGTCATCACAACAGGAGAAAGAGAGTAGTCTAACTTTGCGTTTGCAATAACACATCACTTTCAATGTTTTTCACCCCTTGCCAATTGTGCTTTTAGTAAAGCCTGAAAGAGATTAAAAAAGATTGACACAAGCGTGCTATTTGGAGTCTAAAGTGGAGAAAATAAGCGAGAGATGGAAAGAGTTACCAAAGCAGACATATAAATGTGAAGGCAAATTAAGAAGGGTAATTTAATTCAGGGAAGTAGAAAAAGAAGGAAAGAGATGCTGGAAATCAGCTGTCAGATCTGAGGCACACTCATTCTGCTCCTACACATGGTAGACCTCAGCAGTGGGTCAGTGCATGCACCACTATAATTGTCTGTGTCAGGGATTGGATGTGAGACCTAGTCAAAGACAGACACAAAAACAGAAATGTGGCGAGGAGACTCTCACGTAAATAAAGAGACGTGGTGCTGCATGCCAAAGAGATGCTAGAGGAAGTGGTCAGTGTTTGTGGCAACAGCATCAAGCAACTTTCGTGGTGATTGATCTCAGATGATAAGGAGATTTTCAGGGTAAAGAGGACAGAAGCAGCAAAGTAGATCACAGATTTATAAATGTCCAACATGAAAAGCTCAGGGGTCCAAGGAGAAGATAAGTCTCACTCAGGTATAGCAGTATTGAAGGGGTATTAACATGAGATGTCAATGAGCGACAGGAACACAGATGTAGGAACAGAGAGAGGCAAAAATGTTACCAATGAGCTAAAAAGAGATGGTGTGTTTAGAGCTCCAGTGGCTTTGTCAGAAATTAAGAGCACATGTAGCTGAGTAGACTGTTGGTAATTCGCCGGAAACCATAGGAATAAAACTAGAAACTGAAATTTCTTGCAATTTCAGCATAGGCCCCCAGCATCCCACCTCTCATAGCTCTTACCAGTCACGGATCCCTTCAGTCATAAGGGGGTGGGCGAGTGCAGTGTGTGGGGTGAAGAGAGCGAGGCTGGGGGAGGTCAAATGTAATTTTAAAAAAGTTACAAATAAAAAAACGTACTTGATCTGCAGCGCCATTCCTCTTTCTGCCGTGGCTGCAGGCACATGCGCCCAGCCTGCCCTGCGGCCAATCCTGACGCTACTCAGAGCACTGCAGGATTGGCTAGGAGCACCCAGCCAGGGTGCTCCCGGGCAGACTTGGAGCCTGTGCAGGCTCTCTCCAGCCCGGCATCACAGTGCCATGCTGGATAAACATTGTTTATTATTGTTTCATTTGTTAAAGGTTTTGTAGCTTCTGCTGCTGGCGGGAGGGGGGCGACACTCCTCCGCCCTAATGGAGGATCAGTCACTAGCTCTTAACCTAATCCAGTGACTGAATGAGTTTACATTAATTTTGAACTGCAAAACCCATTTTTTTCCTGTACAAGGAACATATATTATGCCAAGGAGAATACTCTTTTAAAATGCTCATTTTAAATATGGTGGTATAGTCTCTGCCCTTTCTACCTGGTCACTACATGTGCTCCTGAACTTTGCAGGAGTATTTTTTCTGTGTGCTTCTGGGTTAGAAACAAGTTCTGGTGCATTGCTCCACCCCTCCTCTATCAATTGGGCCATGATTGATTAGTTTGTGCATGTTGAATTGTACTGTATAAAGCAGGTGCTGCATGCCCACAAAGTGTGACCACCCACCAATATAGGAGTTGATGTGTGTTGTGGTGAGTTTTCATGGCCTTTCTGCAATAACACTTTAGTCTAACTCGATGCAAACTTAGCATACTAGTAAAGTCTACAAAAATATGGATTTTTCTTCATGAGAAAATTGAATTCCTTTCTTAAAATCAACAAATTCTGATTCTGAAAATCAATTTGTGGAATTTATGAATTTAAGTTCACTATTTCATCGTGTTTTCACTGTATTATCATCATATTCATTTGAAGGGCTGGTACTTCTTTAAGGGCGGTGTAGGCAAATTCCTTATGGCTCAACCACAAATGACCACATGAGGGTTTCCGAATTCAGCAGAATTCTTAAAAAATGATGTGTTGTGAGAGAAAGTGAGCTTCAAACATCAAGATATAATTTAGTGTGGGGCTGCTGTAAATCCTAGCATCGGGTGTGTACGACAGATGGAAAACACCAACAGGAGAAAGAAGATCACATGGAAACTCAACTACTGCTAAAGGGCAGACATAGGGGGTTATTCTAACTTTGGAGGAGTGTTAATCCATCCCAAAAGTGACGGTAAAGTGACGGATATACCACCAGCCGTATTACGAGTTCCATAGGATATAATGGACTCGTAATACGGCTGGTGGTAAATCTGTCACTTTTCCGTCACTTTTGGGACGGATTAACACCTCCTCCAAAGTTAGAATAACCCCCATAGATATTAAAAAGCACTGGACTGTGGTTGGAACCCTCGGCACTTCCGTGGTGAAGGAGTGAGATCTGGAGACACTGTTTGTGGAAAAAACCTGAAAGGTGTGGTCTGTTAGGAAAGAGGTGAGAGTCATGCCGTGAAGGCCAAGATGAGCCAGTCTTTGGGCAGGAATGTCATGAGATAGGGTGACACAAGCTGCGCTGAGATCTAGCAAGCACAGCTGTGCCGCTCATGTCTCGGAATCGCTGAAGATGTTCTGTGACTCCTAGAAGGGCAGATTCTGTGCTGAGGGCAGCTCTACAACCGGCCTGGGAAGGATGGAGGGTGTTCTGGGTTTCAACATGAGCAGTAAGCTGGGTGTAAACATGCTTCTCAAATATCTTACAAAGCAAAGAAATGGGTCTGCATTTAGACCAACTACAAGGGCTCAAATGCGTTTCTTTCAACAGAGGAAGTACCATAGTGGGTTTGCAGGCTTCGGGAGGATTCCCCTTGTGCAGAGAGGAATTCAGCAGATGAGCTATCAGCCATTAAAGGAGAGTTCAGTGAGCTGAGCTTGGAAGGAAGCAGAGGGTCGAGTGGGGAGCCAGATGTAACAGACAGCAGTAAATCCAAAGACGAGAGGAATCCAAAGGACACCAAAATTGTAGCTGAACTGGAGACTGTCATTTCTGAGCAACTAATGTCCCTAGAGGTGGGTGGAGAAGAGTTAAGATGTAGACTAATTTTGTTACGATGGATCATGCTTGTTGAATATTAGTCACTTTCTCCACAAAGAAATCTGCCAAATGTTCACAGTGGACCTGTGTCAGGGGGGGATGGGGAGTATTACTAGGATCTGACAAATTGTGGACCACTGTGAAGGGGTTCTTAGGGCAGTTTTGAGTATTTTATATTTTTTCTGAGACGGAAGTTGCTCTAGCAATTCTACAGTGTGAGCGATAAGTGTGCAAGGCTATTTTATAGTCCACTCGAATTCTTGTCATAACTCTTCCTCAGGCTCTTTCAAGTTTTCTCCTCCCACAAGGTTTCATTGAACCAGAAGGGCAGGGGTTGTTGTCTAAGGACAGATTTGAATCTGAGTGTCAGCATAGAGTCAAGAGAGCTTTAGAGCCAGTTATCAACCACAGGTAGATCCTGGTCGACCTGATGTACTAGTGGGGAAAGGGTATTCAATAAAGGTGCATTGAAAACCGAAGTGTCAAATTTGGCCTAGTTTCAGGTCTTAAATTTTGAGCCCCATTATTATTGAGGTGGAGAGGGAATGGTGAGATGTAGAAAAGGAAACAGCAAAATGATCAGACAAAGTTAGGGGGTAAGGGTGGATCCCCGTTTGAAAACTTTTTATAGGCAAGACTAGCACAAAACCAACCGTGGGGTTTTGAGTATGAAAATAAAGAATCATTTTGAATAAGGCAATAAAGAACCAGGCATCCACATCTGGTGCCCTTGATTAAGTAACACTGCTCCAGGTCTTTGGGCTGGGTGAAATCGTGTATTTGTTTTCCTCATGAAATCCTATGAAAATGTACTTTTTTTACTGGAACACATACTTTACTTAAAAAAGTCCCCCAAGATTCTGGCAGGATCCTGGCTCAAGTAGAAAATGTCTCGCAGTGAGGCTTTTTCTGTGTGAACCAGGCTCCTTCAGGTATTTTGCAAGAGGTTTTATTGCGAGATGCACATTTGCATGAAAAGAATTATGCAAATGTATGGAAATGTATGTAACGTATAATTTTGAGACATTAAACACATTTTGTGTACAGCTAAATTTGGAAATTTTGCACATTTTGCCAGCACAATTAGAATTTCGCCCAGGCTTACGTTTGGGCCATTCTTGATTCTGCTGGGTGCATAAGAACTGTGTTGTGGTACAAAAAGTCCTGCATGCACATAAGGTGTATCAGATCGAATAATGATATAGTCTGAAAGGGCGAGAATGGAAAAAAAAAACAGTCATGTGTTCTTCCTTTATGTATCTGATTCTTTTCAATTACAAGATACCCCTTGGGCCTTCTATCTGCTTTTATCATAATGTGGCTGATAATTTCCTCCACGACTTGATGGTCATTTCAATTTGTAATAAACCTATAGCTATCTTTATTTTGTTTTCGGGATTGGGATCTAGCAAGTGAGATATGCTGTCCCAGCGCAAAAATACCGCACAAGGAAACAGTTGCTAAAAGACTTCAGACTTCACTTAATTTAAAATAGCAAAAGAGAAATTTTGAAAGAGGAAACGGTGGCTCATACTAAAGGTAGTGCTGTGGCTCAGAAAGGAGAAGGTACATTAATGTCCACATTCCAGTACCGCGTTGGTTGCAGCACTGTGGCATCTCATAGCAAGTAAAGACAAACACTGATTGAAGCTGAAACCGGCTGACGCAGGGGAGGCATCTGCAACATTTGATAAAGTGAAACCGACAAACATTAGTGTATCAAAAATGTAGGACACTTTCAGCCACGTTCCTGCGTTACTTGTCATTCTCTAGTACAAAATGTTATGTACACAGTGTGGGATATTCCAATATCAGCGATGGCACTGCTCCGCGCGGCATGTTCCTACCTTAATTGTCACTGGCTAGTACAAAATGTATTGTACATCCTGTGAAATATTTTATTATCGGAGATAAAAATGCGCGGTTCAATGAATTCAGCTGCGGCAATATTTTGCACTGATGTTTCCATATGTTCTGTGGCATCTCATTGTGTTTTTTGCTGTATCTTACTAAATTGGGTCCTCGTTTTTCATTGTTAAATAAAGTGGTGTTAACAATCGATAATGAATGTTCCCTTACCCTGCACGTGTTCTGTCTGGAAATGTCCTGCCATTTCCAATGCCTAATTTTCCTATGGGCAGTCCCGTGGAGAGCAGACTTAGTCTAGTCTCTCCACGGGGATTTTCGGGAGGGAAGTGATGAAGGGAGGGCAGGATTGGGTAAGGAGTGCGTGGGGGTGGGTCATGGGTGGGGTATTAAAGTCAAAGGGGGTTTGGGAGCGGTCTCTTCCGCGCTAACCTTCAGCATGGCGTGGAAGTTTGTGGACACCCACCTGTCCTGCATTACATATAACTGTGGGGAGTGTTTGACATGTTTCTTTGGTGTTGAGTTGGGTGGATGCCAGTTAGGGCAGGTTTGCTGATATGGGGTGTGGCAGTAGATGGGTGAGGGTGGAGAGAGTCAGATGTGGGCTTGGCCACCGTTCCAGGGGAGAAAAAGAAAACAAGTGAAGGATGGTAGCGTGGGGGATGCCCGAAGGTGATGGAACAAAAAGGAGGAAGTGTGAGTCAATTTAAGTGAAAGATGGATAAACGGAAGCTAATGGAGGGATGAGTGAAAAGAAGTCTGGGGAGGTTTTACAAGGGTGGGGTGGGGGGTTTGTGAACTTTGTTAAAAGTTTAGTTATAATGTTATTGTATACAAGGCAATCCTGTCCTAAATAAATGGCCTTTTACACTTTAAGAACTCTGTGTCACTGAGTATGTCCCAATGCCTGCGGTGTCCTCAGTATACTTGGAATTATGGAAGAACTCACAAACTGGATCACTTACTTCCTGATTACTAGGTGGGCAGAATATGATAAAGTAATACACCTAGTAAATATTGTTAGCCCAGGGTTGGATATTTACGGGTCACAGTGTGTGATAAATGCCTCCTATTCGTAGTATGAACTTGGAAATAAGGCATAACACCTGTAATCAAGATTTAACACACTGACTTCTGCAATTTTTCCCTTTTTCATGCCTTTTCCACCAATCAATTCCTACCGGCGTCATCTGCACAAATCTGTGAGAGGAAAAATCTAATCATCAAGCGCCACAGAGTTCTGACCTTTGCGCACACTTCTGCTTGCATAGTGATTTGAATTTAACCCCTAGTTTATCATCAGGGCTTAAGTATATGTCATCAAAATTCTATTCTTGCTCCTAGACAAAAGAGATCATTTTTAAGACTATGTGACTGTTTGACAAGGTTTCGTAAGTCAGTAACTCTTACTGACTCCTCAGTTTCCTGCCTACTCTGTACACAATCTTGGATTACCTCATTTGCATGTGACCACACCCTTATGCAAATGAAGGAGCACTCTCTGGTGACAGTGCTGGTGCTATGTGTGCACCAGCACAATCGGTATCACAGGAGGAGCCACACGAGCATCTGCAGCCCCTTCTGTAATACTAAAGAGCCCCAGCAGAGCGCAAAGACGGTGCACATGCCCGTTGCGCCCTCTGGGCACTTCTGTATTACAGCCCCCTAGTCTCCACTTGACAGTGCCTATGGAAGCTGCAAAACGTCACCTCGAAACACTGCTCATGTAGGGCCAATACGATTCCAAGAACCAATCCCAACATCTGTGTACACAATAGCTGGTGCTGGTACTTTGCACCCAGGGGATGCCTGTTCTGTGGTCCTGACTTACCCTTAGCCTATACTCATCCATCTGCACCCCCCACTCTGATGAAGCTTACAGTTGTATTGTAGTTGTTTTATACATTAGGAAGTACATTAAATTAATATTCATGTTTAAAGCAATTAATTAGACTATATGCCAGCTATGACGACCCAGTGCGTTTGAATGAATTCGGTAAGGTGCGCATAGTTGACACAACAAAAGGTTTATTCAATAAAGGTGACCTTCTAGCTTTATGCACATTTGATATTTATCTCATTGTCTTGTTTTGTGCATCATCTACTATTACACACATACACTGCACTAAATACCGATAACCTGAATGGACACTGCGTCCCGGTTTTGGGGAAAATCTGGCAGATTCATATGACCTACAAAGCCTAATGTGGCTATGTCGGAGTCAAACCAGTCCTTAATTTATGATTGCTGTTTCCGGTGGTGAACACCGGCACTTATTTTTGAGGGCCGGGGCTTATTCTTCTGCCTCAAGCATTTGCTGCGAGCAAAAGGCACATATGGGAAAGACGGAGGAAGGGAAAAAACGAAAAAGCGTCTCAAAGGGAGAAAGTAGAAAGCTGCAAGAGTGAGCTGAAGGGGCAGGGAGTGGCTGTATATGGATTGAAGAGACCCGAGATGGCTTCAGGATTGCACCGCCTCTGTATTCTGTGTTCGCACATTTAATTGCAGCAGCCGCAGGTTTAAGAGGAGGACTTTGGGCACCGGCACCTTTTTATTCACAAATTAAGCACTGAGTCAAACTCACACCTTTCTTTCAATAGATATACTGCGGACCACTCTTAGCGACCTTTCCATGTCTCCAGACTGCTGCTGCCAGAGTACGGTTGAATGATTATCCAACCCACTATGCCTGTCTTAAGCATTCTGCACTGCAAGGGCACCACTGCTATGTGGTGAGTTTATAAAAAAAACTGGAAGGAACATATCTAGAGCATATTCTTGGATAAATATTGTAGTTATTAAGGCTTAAAACGCGTTCAGTGCTACAAAAAACACAATCAGTGGACTTGGCAAGATTTATCTAAGTGGATATGCCAGCTAATATTTTACATTGTATAAAGGTGTACTGCAAAGTTAGACTCTCTCCTATTCCCCCTACACCGCACTAGTTAGGTCTAGGTCTTACAGGTTGGCCCACCTGCTGTTTCCACAGAAATCATAGTGTCGAACATGTAGGATTTTGTTTCCTATGCACTCCTGCAGTACAGAATACATCAGAAATGAGAGCTGCAATAGTGGTCATGCCTGAGGCATGGCAGAACTAACAGCATAGGGCCGCAACAGAACACACAGCGAGAGGTCCTAGTGAAGGGCCGTGCTAGTTTAGGTAAGTACTAGGACTAAGAGTTCAGCACCCTCTGGAAGGCTCTTGCTCTAATCATGATCCCTCTGCCACACCAAAAGGTTACTGAAATGAGATTCTCGTCTGATTTCTCCCTTCTTCTCTCCTTCAGGTGTGAGAATACAGAAAGATTGAACCATGAGGGAAACGGTTCCCTTGCAGCCTGTTATGGGTTATTCATTATACACTGTCCCGTCTGGTGTGATATTACCATTTTTTGGAGGAGTAACCAATACACAGGGCTCATTCCTCATTCCCTTAGTTCCTGATCTCATGACCCATGTTTTTACGCTTTACAGCTCCCTCTTTTCTATTGTTGTATCTCCCTCCCGCCCCAGAAGTTTGCAGGGACTTCCTATTTTCTGGTAGTTTTTCTCTCTCTATTTCAAATTCTGCCTTCCTTTTATTTAGAACTTTCCCCATTGGCTCCTTGTTTTTTCCCCACAGATTTTTCTTTTAAGTTATAAATTCTGTCCCAAAATCTGACATAGACAATCTGAAACCAAAATGTACTTGTGATGGTTTTAGATAAATGTTAGCCATTGATATGTCATCAGTCGTTTGCCTTGATTTCAATCTTAGGCACGGACACGACAAGTTAATCTCAAGCAATGTTTGAACGTAAAGTTTTATTTGGGAGAAACAAACACACATCTCTGAGTTGATTTTGGTTTCCAAAGCAGATACTCATCTCGAAGTATTTGGTTTGGCTCAGGTATATGTGGGTCGAAAAGCATTGGCCTAGACCAAAATGATTTAACAAACCTGGAACGAGATGCTGCCATCTGGCAGGAAAGGTATGACTGTCACTGTGTGGCATGGCACAAACAACTCTTTCCCAAAGCTTTTCCTTGGCAACAGGGATCCTCATGTTTGGATACACGCTTAAAATGAGGTTTGAAAATAGCTGGGGGTATCTGCTGCACTTACTTTACCGGCAAAGGCTAAGACTTGGTAGTTTATGGCTGCAGCACTTTACATTAATCCGTACTCTACACTTCCTGCTGACCTATATTAGGAATTATAGTCAATGACAAACAATCCGAATTAGACTCCGGTGACCTTCTTTGTCGGTGCTCTGATTCACCTGAGAGCTGCGTCAATATGGAAGCTGAGACAGCAGCTGAACATGTCCCCGGTTGGCCAAGCTTTTCTTAAATATAAATATGTTACTTATGTTTTCCTTTAAATTATTATTTAAAGGCCTGCAGTAAAATGATACACAGGAACGTCCATTGGAAAAAAGTTGTGATATAGAAGTGGAAAAAGATATTGTACAAAAACATGCAGAAGGATGTGGTGTATGATGGCATGAATTACGTTGCTATGACGGCAGAAACAGAATATAAGTGTGGGAGGCCCCAAAAATACAATGCAGACAAACTTCCTGTTACCAGACCAGCAGCACTGCATGGGGGAAGAGCGCTAACCACTAGGTAAAATTGCATTGAAGTGGGAGCGGGGGTAGTCGGCATAGTAAACACTGCGTGTCAGGGCTGTGCCCTCCATGAAAGAGCACACAGTAGGCACATGGGCAGAGGAGCCAGGTGTGTCATCCCACAAAACAAGAGAAAAAGGTGGTAAAAGTAGGGGCGACAATATGGACAACAGAAAAGGAGAAGAAGAGAAGAAGGACCTGGCGTGCAGGGGCAGGGTGCCGGGGATGAAGAGTGGGGTCCTGCTACTGCTAAGGGTCAAGGGCAGGGGCAGGAGGTGCCCCAGCCCAAGCTTCAAAATACAAGTTGTCAGGGAGCAAGAGCACGTGAGTCAACTGCATTAAATTTAAAGAAGAATACACAACATTTTCAAAACGACATTTTTGAAAACTATTACTACAACAGTTTCAACTGAACTTTCATCTAGTCGACATTTTCGAAGTCGTCTTAATTACATAAATTAATTTGTCATTTTAAAAAGAATACAGATTTTTTCTTTAAATTGGAGTGGGATGTGTATGCATGTCCAAGGCTGTTCATAGACCCACCCCTTACTCGCCTGTACCACCAGGCAGTCACCACATCACTCTGATATCAGACTGAACAGATTAGGAGGTTTATCTTCAGGCAGAAAATAGTCTTTCTATTATGTCTACATCCCTATAAATGTAAAACGGCGTTATCATGTACGATCATCTAGTCACTATGATGGAGAAGAAAGGATGGTGGAAGAGGTTTCATTAGATTTAGGTTTCGGTTAAATATTACATTTTCCTCACTGTAGGTGGATCTCTTCCATTCAGTGGCATGTTATTATTAAATAGACCAATGCGTACAAGCTTTTGCTGCAGGTTCGCCTCCTATGCAAAAACGTCACTGGTAGCTATGAGGGAGGAACACGTTAGGCTACCCACATGTACTCTTAAGGTTGTACTTATGTAACATTCTGGTTCTATACCATTCCTATGGAATTTACTTTTAATAACAAGAGTAATTTAAAATTAGAAAAAAATTGTGCATTTCAGAAATTTGTTTTGCCTTTTTTTCTGTCATTCAGGCAGTGAAAGGAGTCAAAAGCTGCCGAAAATTTGATAATACTTCAACTGATCTATTCAGAAGCCTGCCAGAGACCAGATGACAGGGCTTTTCCCATAAAGCAGTGGAGCGATGACCATAAAAGAGTTCAAAAATAACATTTCCCACTCTCAGAGCTAGTTTTAAAATGCGGCTGTAACTGTTACCATCAGTGAGTTTTTCAAGGCACTATATTAATTTACAATAAGTGTAGGGTTTTAATCCATTATCAAGTTACTATAGGCGATTCTTTAGAGTTGTTCCAATTGGGGCCAAAGCTAGTGTGATGGCATTTCCTGTGATGCTATTAGGAGTCAAATGCAAACACTTCCGGTACCCTGTGACGGTTTCGGAAATGATGTGACTGCATTTGAGAATGGGTTTGACATGATTTAATTCACTCCAGACGACATACCTTTATCACCTTCACTTATGGTGGCTAATACCGATTTGTAGTTCATCAAGCTCTAAAGAACAGACCTTACTATGTGAAATGTTTGTGCTTAGAAACACCTCTTCACCGAGGTACACATGTTTGGGAGACAGCGGGACTTCAAAAGGATGAAAATCAATCTCTGAATCACAATGCATGATCTTAACACGAAGAACCTTGTGAGATCAACCCCCCGCATGCAAGAAGACAGCCAACAGTGCTAATAAACACCTACTGCACAATGCAAAGTAAAACCATTAAACTCGGTGGTTTCGAATCCAACATGAGGGCTATACAAAATTCCAATCCAAGAGAAATGTTTCCATTCCACTATCTGAATGATAATCTAACTTCGCTCTTGTTCAACACTGATAATTAACAGATGTGTGTATAAATATTTCATATAAATATGTTGATGGCAGTAATATAAACGGCAAGATATCGATTTGTAAATTATCATGAAGGTAGAATGAGTAGGGCAGTGTATTCTAATTCCACACCTACGTGCTTTGACAATATAGTGCAAGTCGATATCTTGCAGTCGTTATTGATGCAGGTCAGCATTTCAGAGTCAATAATGTGGTACTGCACCGAGATTAATACCTTGATCTTCTAGCTAACATATTCATAATAAAAAAAACCTGCAGCGTTTCCCATTATCGCGCCGAAATCCTTATCCCTGATATACTTTTAAGTCCAACTTCAATCGTTATTCTGAACTTTATTCATATTAGGAAGCCAGTAACTACTCAATGCACAATTTTCACGGACAAATAGCACTATCCCACAAGAGGACGAGGAAGGAACATTTCTCTTCTCAATTTAATCTAGTAGGTTGAAATCACTCAAAAGCATTGAGGCAACACACATTATGATGGAAAATGCAGGACAACTGGAGGTATATTGATGTTTCAAGCATACATCTTTGTAGGCGTTTCATCGTTGTCTTGGACCATGCCTTCACACATATATTTTCAGGAGAAAAATACAACTCGATGGATGGTACACAGTGTTTAAAACCCCTCTGTATTATTAACAACAAAAGGACAAGTAAGATATTCATGGATAATTACCATTTTGGCTTCTGAATGCATCTGAGGGCCTTGAGGTGAGACACAGGCATTGTTCATGTTGGGCCCTTGCATCCCCATGATGTTAGAGTTCATAGACATCTGTCTGTCCATCTAGTAAAGCAAAATAAATATGCATTTGTCAATCTATGCACTGTTTCCAGTGTTTATAACCTTCTCTTTTACAGGAGGTTTGAATGCAGAGGGGTAAGTAGTCAGACCTCTCATTCTGCTGCTAAACGAACACAATTATGTTTCTAAAAGAGGGCTTTGGCTTAATGTTATGTGGATAGATTTTACATTTACGTTTTATTTAGAAACTTACAAGGAGACAGAAGCATTCATGATATGTTAGTTTTGCTCTTGTGTTTACAATGCTTACTGACTAAAGTGAGAGAAGAAGTGAGTCAGTCAGTATATGAAAGAGTGAGTGATGAGTGGGAGGTAAGTGAGTTAAAAAGTGACTGAGTAAAAAAAATCAAGACTAGTCTTGATTTCAATTAGTGTCAACATCTGATGATGAAAAATAAATCCCAATCCCCAAAATTGAGTGCTAGTGGGGCGCACTTGCAACCACCAAATCAAATTAAGGATTGTTTAAAACCTGTTACCTGGGATTGAGTCTTAACAATGGGCTTGCAGAATCAAAGAAGCATACACAAATCAGAATTTCCTTAAAACATAGTTCAGTTAGGCTTGTGTGTTCACAGTTTTTAGTTAGTATAATACAAGAATGTGTGAGTGAGTACATGAGACAGTCAGTGGTGAGTAAATTAGAGATAAGTAAATAAAAAAGTGATCCACCAAAAATAACTGGGTTAGTAAGTAAGGGGGGTAGGTAATGTTGTTTGTGGGTGAGTGAGTGAGTAAGTTCTTTAAGTAGGTCAATAAGTGAGTGGCAGACGTATGCAGAGCAAACAGAGTCTTTTTCTTTCATCAGTGTCTTTGCTGCATAGACCTCTTTATATATAGAACCCTGCACATGGGTGGACTAAATATAGCTGCAAGCTTAATCTAATCATAAATTAGAAATGTAAAAGGTTGGCAATTGCAAGGATCCACTAGTCCAAGAAAACTCATTACTCTAAGCAGTCATGTTCTTTAGCGCTATTGTTGATTTATTAGACCCTTTATTTTGGTGAACTGATGAAACTCCATCGATTGACCCGGTATTAGCACAGTAGGGTCATTCAAGGCTTAGGATTCAGGCTTTTATACCATTCTAAACATTGTCTCTATAAAAAACAGTGCTTACAGAGTGTTGGAGAAGCTCACATCTAGGGGTTTTCTTAATAGGACTGGATTTTATCTTGTGAATTTTTAGCAAAGTGCAACAGCAGAAAATATCACTGGACAACAGATGCTTTGGAAGCTTCAATGGCAGAAGTAAAGACACCAGAGACACATGTAGGTATCAGTGTTAGTAGGAAATGTGGGAGGGACAGGCAAGAGAGGCTAGAAAATGGGGAATACTTATGAATAAATGGAAGGGAATTAGGGAGGAGTGAGGAGGGGTTATGGGAGGGCTACAGGGGGGTGTAGGTAGGGCCGTGCACCAACCCACAATAAGGTAAGCCCATTGCTATTCACAACCTGCACTTCCTTAGTTACTACAACCAAAAAGACCTTAAACAGTCAAGGGTGTACTCTATTTCTGAGCTGAGCAAATCCAGCATCACACATAGCTAACCACTGGTACTACAACACCCTCATATACAAAATAATGGAGGTATTAAAATAGAACCCCATTGAAATAAATCGAGCATTACACATAGCCAACCACTGGTGCTAAAACATCCTCATATGCAAAATGATGGAGATATTAAAATAGAACCTCCATTGGAAAGTAATTTATTTTACCATTTCCAAATGAATATATATAAATTTAGTTTAATTTAAAAATAAAAAAGAACTATAAAAATAAATATAAATCAATATATCAATATGATTTCATTTTTAAAATATTCTAATTACTTTTTAATGCAAAAAGAAATGGATTTTTAAACAAATTAACTAAATTAATTTTTAAACAATTCTCTACATAACTTTTAGTAACTTTTAATACATAATAAATACTCATAGAAATGTACTTTTGGTGGATATTCTTTAAATAGATCTCTAAAAGCAATAATGTAATTACAATTAATATACCTAAATTCGTTAAATATTTAATTCAAAATTAGGCTAACAGTGCTGTAGCATTTCTTTAAATTTGTCCTGTGTCTAAAATAAAATTGCCATAAAAAATATATTTATTTTAACTTTAAAAACTTTACCATATGGAGATCTCCACCCTGATAGAGGAGGGGTCCATCAAGGAATGTCAAATGCAGTTCTAAAGTCACTATCAGTTGTAACTTGACAGACATTTGTAATGTTTAACTGACTCCATCCCCTGTTTCAGGGGGTGGAGACATGTATGGTTACACTTTTGAGTAACTTTATGCTTGTAAATGATGAATAGTCAAAAGGAGTAAAGTTACTCAAAAGTGTAAGAATAAACTTACACATGTAGATTTATGTCACATGTAAATACCCCAATAATTGTGAATATCCCCCAATAATCCTAATATGACTTTTCTTGTAACCTTACATTTTGTGTGTTTTCTGCTCCATTAAATTTTTCATGTTCACTTTAAAACCAGTGATTAATTTGTAAAAGAATAAGTGACGGGCCCAAAGTTTTTCTCAGAAGCCCACCACCCATGATGTTGAATACCAGGGTTTACAATTACCAAGGCTATCTAGTCTTGAATACAACCCATGCCGTCCATCCACCTCCCTATTCTCCCTGCTCCTTTGTCTCACTCTTGTAAATTCTTTTTTCATTACTGGTTTCTCCCTATAATTGTTTTTCTGTATTTTTCTTTCTCCCTCTCCCACTTCTATGCCTTTTCTTCATGTTCTGGGTCAAAGTCTGAAGATGATGAATATGTTCCAGTCCCCAAAACGTGAGTGTCGGAGGGCCTCAACTACAAACAAGGGCTCAAATTAAGCACAATTTAAAACCTTTGACTTACACTTGAGTCATACCACTTGGCTTGCTGATTCAAAAAGTAGGCACACAAATCATGATTTCCTTAAAACACAGAATGAGGGGCTTTAAAATACAGTAAACAGTACTGCATTGGTCAATAATTGTTTAGCAAAATGTGTCTCTCCAAAGAGGTCAGTGGCTTTCATCTGGACACCTAATGTTATGTCAAGGGTAAAATTCATCAGGACCTTGTTCCAGAACATAAACGAGCTATTTCCAGGGAAGGGAGAAGCAAAAGCAAGCTTTAAAACCAGAATGCTATGTCTAGGTTACTAGTGAATTTCATCAACAAATCTTACCATTTGCAATAAACGCATGAGGAACAAAAAGAGGACACCCTTGACAATAATGTGCTGAATTAAAAGGTCTAGATTGAGATAAGCTCTCCTACTAGCCTTGGCCGAGGTGCTGACATCTTAAACATGCAGAATTGGAGAACAACCTTAAACAAAGGATGGCTCCCAGAGATTACAGGACATGCACATCATCTCCTACTCACATGATTGTTTCTCATGGGTCCTAAGGAATAATGAGACCGCTTGTCAACTGATCTACTCAAGGCGTCTCAGCATTGCAACACATGTGCGCAATGCAATCAACTTTGAACAACACAGACTGCATCTTTTATACAGTTAGCGAACGCTTGTCTTACATGGTGTCTGCTGTGCATTGTGCCCTAGCTAGCTTTAGCAAGAGCCCTACATGCTTATCAATGCCACACTGATTAAATTGACAAATACTGCATAAATGAATGGTATGCGTTTTTGCTGATAAAAGAGTTTTGGATATTTTAAATAAAACAATACTGTCTCTTTACACGTTGTCATTACAAATGAACTCAAAATGTGTACATTTGTTGACTGCTACATTGGAGCACCATTTTCAACAGGCATGAAAGCATTGCTGTTGAAAATATATGCTTTCTGAATAGTTTCCTATTTTTTTAATGGTGGGCACTAGTTATCATAACACAGAACTCCAGTTTTAGCCGTTTCTGATGTGATAGTTGAATTGTGTTAAATGCTTTGTCATCAAATACAAACATCCAATTAATTAATTTAACACATAAAACCACAGGGAAGGGTCACTGATTCACGTAGTAACCAAGGGGAGGAAGAGAGTGACTGGGGCGGGGGTTGGGGGGAAGAGACAGAGCCAGAAAGTGAGGTGTGGGTGGAGTAAGAAAAAAAGGGAGAGAGACGAAGAAGAAGAGGGGTCAAGGACGAGAGAGAGAGAAGGAGTAAGAAATATAAGGATGATGAGAGAGAGCTCGAGAGACAGAAAGAGTATAACAGGTGTACAGAAATCAAGTAGAAAAAAAGAAAATAGGAGAGGGGAGAAATAGAAAGAAGAGAGAATTCGAGATAAAGAGACACGTGTAATAGTTAAATATTTATAAGTAAACATACCAAATACATGGAAAGATAGACACTGCACTCACGATACATCACCTATCTAATTTCATACTAATCTACTACATTTGTATTGTTTACGTCTCATCATTACTACGTATAAGCACTAGATGAGCCCGAGTTGCTGTTTCACACAGCGTTCCTTCCTCCACAATGAGGATACCAGAAACATGAGGTGTGGTGAGCATCATACAATGTGAGGCTACATTTCCCACCTGGGTTTCTGCTGATTGAAACAAATCCACCCAATGGCTTTCGTAGTTTATGGGTGGAGAAGCCTGAGAGTGAAATATGGTTGGGTATCACAATCCGGATCTTATTTTATCTCCTGTAAATCGATCAAAGCTTTGAAAAGACTTGTAAAGTAGTCAATCTCAAATCCCACTGCAAGTGTAGCATAAAAACTCAAAGCACATCTAGAAAGTATTAGGCGTTACTGCTTTTAACATGAAGATTTTTTTCTTCAGTCAATGGGCATATACTTCATATTCCGTCAAATGATAGAAATGATGACAGTGTTTCTCTGGGAACAGCAGACACGCACTAGGCATTGTGAGAGCATCTGGTCATCAGATCTCCCAAAGGGAATGCGGTGATAGGTTGACTTTAGAGCTGCCTTTTATGTGATTCCTAAAGGAATATTAGCTTCATGTAAAAAGGGGGCATTGGGCATTGCCTGCTGCTTTTTTGGGTAGTTACGCAATTAGTCAGTCACTTGCAGAAATCTAACAGACCACATTATGTGGAAATACTTAGCAAATGTCACTCTGAAGACATTTTCATGTAGACTTTTAAGTATTGCAGAACTGCCGATTGTAATGTTTTAAACTAATTAAGGAAATGTATTCTGTTGTTTGAGCATGGCGAAGGCTGCTCATGCTCGGCATCCTGCTTCCCAGTGCATTTATGAATCCACTGGTATCATGACATCATACAGTTAACGTGATGTTGGTACCAGAGTCTGCACTCGGCCATGTCAAGATTTCGCAAACTCATTTTGAGTAAACACCCTCAAAGTGGTGAGAGGCTAATTCAGCTGTCAGGTTCAATAAACCCTTAGCTTTTGAGGTCGAACGTAAGCGTACAACCTCTTGTATACTTTTAAGTATACTCCTTCTGGGGGCTTCCAGCTATTTCATTTTTCTGTTTCAGTGTCATTTAAAAATCCTTTGCGTGCTAGTGGTCAGTCATGCCTCTTTTTCCCTCCTTCTTCTGTGTGGGAGCAGGGACCAACCACTATATATTTACGCTTTATCCTGGTTATTTGGTCTTTAGGGTCTGTTCTTCCTCTGAGCTTAGCTATAAACAAGGCTACAAATCAGGCTGTTATCTTGGACTCATTTGGTCTTTGTGGGCTCTCTGCACCCTCCTCAGCTGCCTGGCTCCAGCCCTTCCTTGGCTTGGATTTTCTTTCCCAAGTGTGCCTGCCTGTGTGCTGGGAGTACGTGAGGAGGATTACTTGTAATTGCTTATAGCCTAGGCACTGAGATATGCCAGGGCTCTGCAGTCCTTAGTGACAGTGCCCACTTCTGCTCCATACTGGGATCCCCCTCTCACAGCTCTATCAGTGCACCTCAGTTCACACACTCCAAGCCCTCAGCCGTGCCAGTGCCAGGAACCCCCCACAAACAGTCTGCCAGAGAACCTCAGTTCTTACACTCAGTACACTCTGCTGCTCCAGTACTGGGACCACCTCTGACACAGCTTCATCAGGGCATCTCAGTTCTCACACTCCAAGCCCTCAGCCGTGCCAGGGCCAGTAACCCCACACACACTGTCTGCCAGAGTACCTCAGTTTTTGCAGTCATTACACTCTGCTGCTCCAGTACTGGGACCACCTCGGGCGCAGCTCCATCAGTGCGCCTCAGTTCACACACTCCAAACCCTCAGCTGTGCCAGTGCCAGGAACCCCACACACGCTGTCTGCCAGAGCACCTCAGCTCTTGCGTTCAGTACACTCTGCTGCTCCAGTACTGGGACCTCGGGCGCAGCTCCATCAGTACACCTCAGTTCACACACTCCAAGCCATCAGCCGTGATCATGCCAGAACCCCACACACGCTGTCTGCCAGAGCACCTCAGCTCTTGCAGTCAGTACACTCTGCTGCTCCAGTACTGGGACCTCGGGCGCAGCTCCATCAGTACACCTCAGTTCACACACTCCAAGCCATCAGCCGTGATCATGCCAGAACCCCACACACGCTCTCTGCCAGAGCACCTCAGTTCTTACAGTCAGTACACTCTGCTGTTCCAGTATTAGGACCTCGGGTGCAGCTCCACCAGTGCACCTCAGTTCTACCCAGAAAGGTCACTTCCTTTTCTACAATGGGACCCCACTCACATGCAGTTCCATAACAGCAGCTCAATTCTAATATTCAGTCCCACTTCCAAGCCAATACTGGACCCAAAAGAGCAAAACACAGCTCAGCTAGTGCACCTCAAGTCTAACATCCATTGCCACTGTTGACGGGAACCACCTCAATTCTGCCAGAATCCATCAATTCTAACATTCAGTGCACATTTCTTCTCAGTACTAAGGCTCACATACACGCCCTTGAGGACTCCTCGCTTCTGTGGTTCAGAGGCAATGCCACTCCCATACTGGGCCCCACTCGCAGCTTCACCAGGGGACCTCAAGGCTTACACTCGGCAACACTGGCACACCAATACTAGGTTACACACATAGCTCCATTAACATACCTCACTTCTGACCTTGTGTGTCCGTTACTATTCCAGTACTGCAGCCCACATACAACTCTGTCAGTGCACCTCAATCCTAACCTGCAGCGCCCCATTATTCCAATACTAGGAATTACACAGCGCTCTGTTTCTCATTCCTCACCCACTGCCTTTCTTTTATTCCAGCACTGGGCCGGGACACAGATCTGTCTATACCCCCCCCAATCCTGATCTGAAGCACCCCAATATTTCTGTATTGGGGTTCACATACAACTCTGCTAATGCACCTCCTGCTGTTCTCCAGTGCCCCATATTGTTCCACACTCTGACTTCTGTTTGAGGACGTGTGGGATCCAATTAAATCTATTCTTAGCTGCGATCTGTATTTGGGCGGGTCTGTTTCACCTATCTCACTCCGTTCTTTCCTTTACTCTGTTTATTCTCAATGTTTTCTTTCTCCCCCACTTTTCTCTTTCCAGCTCTTAAAATCCACATGTTAACAGTTTCGCCCTTTCTTTCAACTGTTTATTTCTACTCCTCTCTCTTTTTTTTATTTCCCTCTTTGTCTTACTACCTCGTCTTTCAAACTCACACTTGGTTATTTCTTTCCTTGTTTCGTTCCTCTCTTTTTTCTTCATCTGTTGTTCCTTAATTTCGCTATTTTTTCTCTTCCCTTCATTCTTTCTTTGTATTTTTTTATTTGATCCTTCCTTTAACTCTGTATGTGTCCTTTCACTTTTTTTAAAGATCTTTTTTCCTTCCTTTCTCTGGTGTTTTTCTTATCTTTGTCTGCAATTCATGTTTTACTACAAATCCCTCTTTTTTCTGTCTGTATGTGGAAGCCACAAGTTACTTGTGGGGACCTGAAGTGTCAAAGTGGTTTTCTCATTCTGTGTCTGTGGGAAATGTGTCAGAACATACAGCCCCTGGTTCTTTCGCTGCTTGATTCTCTCACCATCTCTTTTGTTCTCTAATTTTGATTTTTCTCTTTATTTTAACACTTGTTTTATAATTTTTTCCTCTTTATCTTTCATTCACTAGCTTCCTTCCCTTTTTTCTTTTGTCTCATGCTTTTGCTCTATTTCTTCTCTTAGTTGTGTTTCCAATTTCTCCTTCTTTCTTTCCCTTCTTTCTTTCATTTCTTTGTGCCCCCTTCTCTTTCTTCCCTTCGTCTATTGTACTTCTTTCATTTCTCTTTTTCTGCCCCATCCGCTTTCTCTACTGAGACCTAGTTATCACCTGAGCAACAGGTGCAGTGGCACAGGGGCCCAGAGACCTACGGACTTCACTCAACTCTAATTACTGCTGTATTTTCCTACTGAAATTGCAGTCAGCATTTTCCTTACATACTCCAGGGCCCATGACACCCTTACTATGCCACTTGTCCTCACCATCTTTACTCCCGACTCCCTCTTTCCTTTCACCCTCCAATCCATCCCAAATTATATTTTTGTTATGAACTTTTGAGCATTAGACTCTAATGCCAAAAGTTTTCTTTCTGATAAAGGTTTATATAATAATTGTATATGTTTTAAGATAGAGGAAATTGGTAAATGGAAGTGCTCTAGTTAAATGCTAGGCCACTGGAATTATATGGCAGAAAAAGACGAAATTATGAGGCAGGGTTGACCAATTTATGTGGCGAGAAAAGTCCAGTTATGAATTTACAATGCCAATAGCTCTAACTCAAGCAAATGCAAGACCTATTGTATTGCAAATGCTTGTTATACTTAGTCGTCATCGCATGCGCAAATAAAGGCATTTTTTTGTTGATTTGTGATGTGAGCCTCAGATACGTGATAATTTGACTCACAAAACAATCTTCCCCTTTTCAAACAGTAAGATATCTGAAAAGATATTTGAGATGAATTTCTTTCCTGTTAAATGTACTAAGGTTTGGATAGTGTTCACGTCTTGTCTGACCAGTAATGGTGTCCATCTGGCAGTCTACATGGGCACACCATCTATTTTTCTACTTGGTTAAAACAACAAGAAACTATTTATTTGATAATCAGAGGCGCTACAATTAAGGATATGGAGGTGCTGCAGCACTCCCATAAAGCTTGAACGATTTTAAATGGAGAATGAACAATAAAGGGGCCCTTAAAAGGTATTTCTTATAGCAGCATTGTTGTCTTTTAAAAGAAACACTATCAATTATTCTTTATGCTTCAATGGAGTGATGTCAGTGGACACACACCCCACATCCGAAAAATCGTTCCAGCACCACTGATCATACTAAACAATCCCAAAGATTAGGTGACAATTGGTAGTTGGTCTAAGCTTACATATTGTTTACATAACAGATGAACAAACATACAGACTCTCTGGACCATGTTATGAAAGTCTCTTCTTGGTTAACTGTCAAATTAGATCTTATGTAACTTCACAATTTCACCAGAAAAGTTCTGAAGGTGTTATTTTATATTGGTTTCAATTTAATGATGATGGAGCCATCTTATAGAAACTTCACAAAGAGGAGGAGTAATGCTTTTGCTTCATGGGAATGGAGTAAACTGTTTTTGCACTGCCCAGATGTGGCACACACCCAATGGCCACTAGTTCTAATACAAGTACGTGTAGAAAATATATTTCAAGTCTGGAAGTTGGGACTATGTTTAAGGCTCAATAAATTTGTTCCATTTTGAACACCCAACTAACATGGATAGTTTCAGTGTCTTGCAAAAAGGCTGCACATGGACTATTGTTATTCACATTTCCGTATCACATTAAACCTTATTTGTAAGGAAAAGATGTGTTACATGCCTCAATCCCACTAAGACCAAATTCCTGCTGTTGGTCAATGGTAACAAAGAACACCTAGTAATACCCGGACGGATTCATCCTCTGACAATGTTGCTTCATGAAGTCGCAAAGATTTTCTTTTGACACTGACCTTGCCATCAATGAATACATCGCTAAAGGATCAAGATGACCTGGCAGCAGCTCTCTTTTGAAGAAAGTGGAACCTTTACTCCTGGAAGGTGATATACTTTCACGGTTAGATGATCGCAGTGCCCGGACCCACAGCTTCCCCCACACCACACTGGCTCTGGAAATCCATCCTACACTTCATCAAGTGCCTAAAAAAATTCAGCCACAACACCCTCACAACGATGCCATTCTACTGGGTCCACTTAACATCCCACACCAGACTCAACACCGGCTGAATTTTCCACAAAGATATAACACCAGTACCAGTGCTTATCTGCCTGACAAAATCATCATCTCCAGTGGCTGTCGACACATCCACAGTCACAATATTGACTGACTAGAGGTAATAAAAATGCAAAAAGCTAGGTGGCAACCAGGACCTGTAAAAGCATTTCTAAAGTTCTCAGAACTGTCCCCTCCTTCTTCTTAAATTTAGGAAAGACCTGAAGATTTCCTCTTCTAAGGATACTACATTTTGACTACATAGATAGTTGTCTTTCCCTCTGAAAACTCAGTAACACCACCCCTCCTGGTACAGGGCCGGCTTCAGCATTGGTGGCACCTGGTGCAACAGTCGTTTTTGGCACCCATCAATTACCTCCTTCTCCAAAAATTTCCCTCACTACCACTCTCTGACAGAGCACCTCATCTCTCCATAGCTTCTCTCTGACATACATTTAATTTCGTTATAGCGCTACTCATAGTTCGCTCACACTCAGCTCCTTGATCTGCATGGTACACGTTCTGTGCAGCAGGCACATTAACCTTCTGCGCTACTTTATGATGAGTCAAAACTGCCTGAGAAAAAATTTGATCTCTCACCAGTAGGAACATTAATCACCAGTGTTATCTTAACATTTTTATTGTTGCCTGAAAACTGCTGGACACAAGGAAGTTCACTGTGCTTTTAAACCAATAGTTGTTTTTAAACACAGCGTACCCCACAAAAGTCAGCTACCGATGCGGCTGCACCAGTTGCACCGCCCTAAATCGGGCCCTGTCCTGGCCATAACCCCACTTGTGAAATGCTGTGATCTCTTTCTTTCTTTGAAATTAGAGTGTGTATACACAACTCTGCTGTCTCTGGCTATCTTTGACTATATAAATATTATAAGAAATTGGGTTATTAGTTGAGAGAAGTGGAAGCCCCACTTTACTAATAAACACAATCCACGTCAAATTGAACCATGGAAAGTCACTTAATTAACCTATGCTTAACCCTCTGGTATCATGGCACAAAAGCAGTAGACTTAACATAGAGGCAATATGTAAAGTATTTTTGCAGCACACAAACAGTTCCATACCAATTTAGAAACATATGGTGAGTTTTAATAAATAGAATTACACCAAAATCAATTAAATCCAATCACTAGAACCAGAGTTATGAACTTTTAAACTTTTTAGTAAAAAACAGCACCTAAATCATAAAAGCACCAACCAGGGGTATCTGGTCATGCGCGACCATGGCAAAGTCAAAGGTTAAAGCTGATCACAATGGAGCATGTGTCCGATACAAGGGTTGGATTGGGTCCGGTCCCGGCTTACCTTTGGACTTCGAGGAAATTTCTGAAAAAGTTCTGGAGAAGGAGGGTTTCAGTGGAGCAAGGCAGCACACTGTATTTGTGGATGTGTCAACAATGACAGGGAGCTGCTGGACAAGGTCCCAGTGAAGCTGTTGACAAAGGCAAAAAAAGTCTCCAGGCAGGAGAAGCTACATTTCCAGGCAGATGAGGAGCTGGTCATTGTTGAGCCTGATCAAGATTTATAGCTTCGGACTTAGAAGTTTTTCTAGAGATCAGATTCACCCAGCATGAAGAGGCTGAAGGCTGTAGCTAAAGAAGCCTCCACAAGGCCAGATACTGCTGCAGAAATGTCCAGCTGAAGAGGATTTGCTGCCATGCAGAACAAAGTAGGAGGAGCTACCGCCCAGTCAAGCCGACCAGCGATGCACAGTGAGAAGATCAGTTGGCATCTAGGACCATGTCTTCTGTCACCTTTCCAGGCAGTTTTTGGTGAAAATGTTTGAAAGTACCAGATTTTGGATTCTGGTAGGAGGAGGCCACTTCAGTACCATACCAAGGGTCCATTCCAAGGGTCCAGGACAAAAGGACGTACTCCAGCAGAAGCCAGCAGCAGGGATCAGTGCCCCAGAAGCTTGGTGTGTCCTTGTAGCTCACACAAGCAGCCAGGCAGCTAGCCTTGAAGTCATTCTGGTGGTCCTGGGTTCAAGGCACAGGTCCAACACTCCTCCTTTAGACAGGTCACAGCAACACAGTCCTTCCAATAGCAGGACAGTTCTTTTGGCAGCACTCTAATGAATAGTTATTCTAGGGGTCCAATATTTATACCTGGTGCCAGTCTTTGTGAGCCAGTGTACATCCTGTTCTACACCATCTCTGGTTCTGGAAAGTTCTTCCCTTCCACTGTCAAGGCTCCATACTGTCTAGGGTGACAAAAGACTGGTGTCAGGTTCCTTTGTGTCTGATGGAAGTAAGCCCTTTGAAGTTTAAGTGGGGCAAAGTACAGAGCTGCCCCCAACCATCCTGATAGGATGGCCATCCTGCCCACATCTATTTCCCTTTTTGTCACTGTCTGGGAGAAATACACAAACTCCAGCAGCAGAGCCATTCACAGTCACGTGACCCAAGATAATAGCAGAAGGCACAAAATGGTTAGGGCAACAAAATGTCAACTTTCTAAAAGTGGCATTTTCAGAATTGTGACCTGAAACACAACTTCACTATTAAAGAGGATTTAGAAGTGCAATTTATTTGAGTCCAAACCGTATATCCATATCTGCTCCCATCTAAAGTTAGCACTTATTGAATGTAATAAGGCAACCTAGTGTTAGTCAATGGGAGAGAAATGTCTTACAACTCTGAAAAATGACTTCAGGAGCTTTTCACTACCAGGACATGTGAACGTATGTACACATGTCCTACGTTTTAAATACTATGCACCCTGCTCTAAGAGCTATTAGGGCCTACATTAGGGATGATGTATAAGAATTAAAAAGGAAGGTTTAGGCCTGGCAAAAGGCTTATTTTGCCAGGTTGAAATGGCAGTTTAAAACTGCATTACAGGCTGCAGTGACAGTCCTGATACATGTTTTAAAGGGCTACTAAAGTGTGTGGCACAATGAGTGTTGCAGGCCCTCTGGCAGCATTTAATTTACAGGTCTTGAGTACATGGAGTACCATCCACTAGGGATTACAAGTAAATTAAATGTGCTAATCAGGTGTAGGCCAACTTTTCCATGTTTTAGGGTGAGAACCCTTTAGCACTGGTAAGCAGTGGTAAAGGGGCAAAGAGTTCCAAAGCCAACAAAAATGAATTCAACAAAATAGGAGGGGGGAAAGCAAAAGGTTTGGGGGGCTATCACCCAAGGGTGTCAGGTCTAACAATATCATATACATACATACATATTTATATACATACACACATACATACGTTTTCACAACACTTTTCCTCCATTTTTTCCTTGGTGAAAACTCTTCATGTAGCATGGACTGGAGCAAAATCTATTGGCTTCTTGCTACACTACATTGAGTAAGTAAAACATTTCTGTCACCACAATAATAAAAATAAAAATGAATCTTCTATAGCTTTAACTTATTTTTAAAATTGATTTATGATAACTATTTTTGTCTGTGCCATAAAACACGTGTAATAACATACCTTCAGTAGTATAAATTACTTAACAAGGTGTTTTCAAGGAATATTAGGGGACAAAGCGTTCTGACCCATCAGTGTAAATGTGCCAAGATATTCCAAAGGCTACAGGAAAGACAATAACTGTTTGGAGGTATGTATGAAAATAAACAGTAAGACCAAGACTGAGAAAATATGAACTAAGCAAGAGTTATTATTAAGGAATTAAACAGAATGCACTGCTTGATGGAGCACAAGATAAAACGAGAACGGGTGATACAAAAAGACAGAGTATTCAGCAGTACAGAATTCTGATGATAGGCAAAGAGGGCTTACCAACAGAAAAATTAGGGCCAGATGTAGAGTTTAGGAGATAGGTATCTCTATGACAACATGATGAATTTATAGAAGTGCATTATATTATGGCACTTTTATAAGGCTGATGGAATATCATTTTGTGAGGCTGTAACCCATCTGCCAAACTGCCTTTAACTTTTTGGATGGAAGCTGTTAAGTTTTATATAAAAGAGCATTGCCATTGGATTTTGTATCAAATTGTATCTTTAGTTTTATATATAACAAACACTTAAAGAGTTTCAAAAGATAATGGGCAAACGTGTTTAAATGAAATATCAACTCAAGAATAAGGGCCTCATTACGAAAGACTGCCAGGGTCACAGTGGCGGTCTGACCGCCACCAGACCGGTGGTCCAACCGCTTTAGCGGCAGTCTGACGGCCACATTATGACTGTGACGGTTGCGCCACAGTCGGACCACCAGCACCACGAGTTTACCTCCACAGGAGGGACTGACGGTGCTGGTGGCCCTAATCCTCTGGGGCAGCGCTGCAAGCAATGCCGACCTGGGGATTACGACCCCCCTTGCAGACAGTGAACAGCGTGATGGGTGCTGATGCACCCTATGCACCGCAGCATTGCTGCTGGCTCAATTATGAGCCGGCGTCAATGTTGTGGGCTGTTTCCAGCTGACCCAGTGGGAAACTCTTAATGGGGGCCACGGGAAGGCAGCTGCACTGGCGGCAACCTGACCAAGGGAGTTTGGCGGCCGGCTTTTCCATTCACCAAACTTATAATGACCCCCTCAATCTTCAGGAGTCAGTAAGTGGTTCCAATTTTATGACAAGTTATGATAATAATCAATAAAAGTAGTTCAAGTATATAAACCATGAAAAAAATAAACATGAGGGAAACACTGTTAAAACTGACTATTCAAATAGTTTCTTACATTTCAATGAAGATATGCAACAGGTTGATGTTTGTGTTAATACCTTAGCATTTGAAAACAGCATTTTACTTAAGTCATTATCCAACTTCATTGCACATCATCAGGAATGTCATCATGAAGATGTTTGGAATATGTGGGAAAGTGTGGGTAGATGTAGGTATTATGTGGGAAGAATTAGATATGAACGATGAGCTTTGTAATGGAACACTTACTCGAGTATCAGCACCACACAAAATGTTCATCATCACTACTGATGTGAAACCACTGCTGATATCCCTTTACATTTTTCTTGTGCATTAGATCACAATAAGGCAGCAATGTACATTTTCTGATTGCTCAGCTTATACCTGTTTCTCTCCCCATGTGTCTTTTCCTCCCACTGTTCAAGGACTGCTCTTTTCAATGAGGTGATTGCAGTAGATGGTATAAAAAAACACAAAACTCACTGGCATCAGGACAGCTGATGATCCCGGCATGGTGGGATTGGGAAGGGTACCGGGCATAGATGCAGGCATGGGCTGTCGTTGTCTGTTGTGTAGATGCAGGAGTGAAGACAGTGAGCCTGGAACAGGCCTACGATAAACGAGAACAAAATCCTGTTAGTATTAAATGAGATTAAACAGAGAGTAATGTAAAGTCCCAAGTAAAAGCTGGAGCAATCTCAGAAGACATAACTGATTGAATGAACCATTCATATTTTCACTGTACTGGCCATGTGTACTTACATATCCACAGCATATCCACAGCATAATATCTTAGGTATGTCTATGCTACTGGCAGATTATAAATACTTACTTTGACTATGTTAGTTTAGTACTAAGACTCACTGCTGTTTATGGGACATATAGGGGGTCATTATGAGTCTGGCGGCTGCATGACCGCCAGACTCACAGTGGTGGCCCTATTGCCAACAGGCTGGCTGGGGGACCACCACATTATGACCGTCGCGGAGCCACCATGGTCAGACCACCGACACCACCAGGATGCCACAAGCCGGCAGCCTGGCTGTCCCGGTGGTTTCACATCCGCTTGCAGCGCCGCCCTGGGGATTAGGAGTTCCCATATGCCAGCCTTTCCATGGCGGTTCACACCGCCATGGAAAGGTTGGCGGAATGGGGGACTCCTGAAGGGCCTTGGGCCACTGTAAAGTGGGTCAAGCGAAGAAAGAAGATCAAGAGTCAGACCAGTACTAAGGGGAATGGAAAAGGTTCATATCCTCCATGTTCTCAGAAATTGAACTACTCAGCAACACAGCAGGTGTATGGTGAGAACAATTACCTGTAGTACAGCCATCAGAGATCAGGCAAACTCATCTGAGCTCTCCCCTGGGTGAGCCATCTCTAAGTCTTAGTTATAATTCAATTAAGCCACTGGAAGAGGACAAGTGCAATGAGAGCCGAAGGGCACGGGTAGCAATGATGCAACTACAAAGGGCAATCCAGAAGATCAACAAGATGTGTACTGAGATTGGGGAACAAGTCACTGCAATGTAAGACAGAATAGCAGACATAGAGATGGATGTCGGGGCACTTAAGGGGCAGACGGAGGCTCATATGTCCCAGCTGTCAGATGTTCTATGGTAGATGGAAGAGTTTGAAAATAGACAGTGCTACAATAACTAGAGATTCCTCTGGATTGCTGAGGGGGCCGAGGGCAATGACATTAAGGTTTATATGATGTCTCTCCTCTAGGTGGCTTTTCCAGAACTAACCTCTTGGAACTGGGATCTAGAGGTCCTGAGAGCCCATCGATTTCCCTTGAAGTTAAATAGACAAGTGAGGACCTAAACATCTAGACCTAGAGCAATTTCAGTATTCTTTGGGAATTACCTGCTCAGATAGGCAAATCTTTGAGAAAGTCCAAACGGACGCAAGTCACTGCTTTGATGGACAGCCTTTTTTGCAAGACCTTACTTTTGTGAGGTTACGGTTAAAAGGAGATGGTGATTAAGACAGCTTATAAGGCCTTTTCCAGACGCTGGGGGAAAGGCTTTTCAAATCAACCCTGTCCAGTTAAAGGTTAATTTTAATGATAAATCGAGATCTTTCACATCTGAAATCAAGGCTAAAGAGCATCGGAATGAGCTAGGGGCAAGTAATTAACACTGGGCTTTCCGCTATCAAAAGCTGATGTTGCAATGTTAGTGGATGAATTAATGCCATTCCTGATTCAGGGCTTCGCTAGTCATGGTGTTCTGTAAAACTCATGTCTAATTGGGTTATGTTGTTTACTTTCTGGAAGATACTTATGGACATTACGGTAAAGCCAGGAGAGCTCTAAAGTATATAACGCTGCTGAGGGAAGAGGTGGTTGGGACGTCCTGAATTTTAAGCTTTATTATGGATGAGCTGCTCTGCAATCTATGTGTCTATTGGTAGGGGGAGGCGGGGAAGATCGATGGAGTGGCAGAGAAGTAGGTTCTACATATGAGTTATTGATTGGAGAAGAGGCAGTAGAGTGTCTGTTACGGCAGATAGAACCTAGTTACTATAAAAAGGTTCGATATAAGATGCTAAAGGTGGCCTATAAGATCTGGACGCCACTCTGGAGAAATTATGGCCTGGGTCACTTATATTTTTATATTCCGCTTCAGCGAAATGTCATGCTTCAGGAGAATTTCAGGGATGTCTATATGTTGGGTTGGGGAAAAACGGGGTGAAAAGGCAGGGGGATTTCTACTCTAGTGGGACTCTAGTCTCTTTTGAGGAGCTGCGGTCGACATTCGAGCTGAATCAGTGTGAGTTTTTCAATTATTTACAAATTTGAGACTTTTTATATATAGGAAAGAAGGGGGTCCTATTGGCTTCTCTGGAATAAAGCTTTTAGGTTATTTAGAGCAGAGGGCAGAATGTTCGAACAACCAGATCTATGAACTCCTAAACTTCCTCTCTAGTGATGATTGAGAGAAGCAGCTGGAAAAATGGCAGGAAAAGCTTGGCTTTTCAGACCGCTCCTTTCTCAAAACCCTGGAATTAGCGCAGCTGGTATTAAGTTGAGAGGTATTTTGGTGAGACATTGGATGTGGTGCAGAGGTGAAATTTAAGTGAGCATTTAGAGGGGGGTTCCGATGTAATGAATAGTGCACTACAGCAGCAAAGGTCAACTGTGTAGTGGTGATGATGATGCATATGTGACTGGTGCTGCTAAGGAGGGCTCTAAAGTAGGTGAAGTTATGAAGAGCTGGATGTGAGGGAGGCGGATGTGAATGCAAAGTTGTGGAGGTGCTGGTGTTGTTGCCTTCTTTGTAAAGCGAGTTGGACCTAACGAGGTTGGTAGGTGTGGCCATGTGAAGACGGTGAGAGGTTCTGTGAAGTGGTTGTGTGAGAATCTTACAGGTTATTGGCATCTTATTCTGTCAATTCACAATGAAGCTGAGAGCCATTTAACTCACAAAAAAGAGGATTTTAATATGCTTCAAACCATCAAAGTGACATCCCCGGCCTGCAGCCAGACATTAAAGCAGCATTCTTGGCATCCCCTGCTTGTAGGCAGACATTAAAGCAGCATCCCTGCTTTCTACCACACCAAAGATGTATCCTTTGTTGGAATGTAGTGAAGCAGTGTTTCCTGACTGCCACACAGGAAAGTGTCACCCTGGCCATATTCTGAGGCATTGTACGAAAAAATTGTGCTGCCTATGCAAGAGGCCATTTTAATATCACTGCATAGGTCAAATAAGCTGTTCCGAGGATATGGGGTGGGGTGTTCATTTAGTATTTGGGGTACGGGTGTGCACAAAACAAGACAAGTAAGCTTTCGCTTCCATTACCTCGTCTTCTGGCACAGCCAATCCCCATCTACTGATGGTACCATGTCTCATAAATGTAAAATCTAAATTCACACCTCTCCTTATCTCAATTCACCCCCTCTCAATAAACCCTGCCTTTCTTGTGATGAAACAATGTTAGCAAAATGTCTTCTACCAGAATGATAAATTCGGTTTATTCTAGATATTGCTAGGACCAGAAATCTGTTTATCTTGTGCATACCCAGGAGCAGTTGTGAGCAATGTTTATTTGCAACAAGCTCATACAACCTTACATGATGATGTTGTCTCTTTGCGTGCAAAGCTGTGATCTATATATCCGCAGGGTTTGTGTAACATAAATCCCCAAATTAAAATAAAATGGAAACAATTGGAATTGTATGACTGTATTCCAGTGTAGCAAAACACCTGACTGGTCTAAAAGCAAACATCTGATGCAATATAAATCAAACACTGCCTTCATCTTACTGAGACAAATGAGAACAAACGGTGCTCTTCTCAAACAAATATTTTTTAGGTTGTATTACTATGTTTTCATTTAGTTCACTTCTGCAGGGGCATTGGTCCCTTGGTATTTTAAGTTTTCTGAAGATTATTTTTCTTCTTTCAGTGAGGATATTTGAAAACCAGAGTGTGCTGAGCTGGTTGTTGTTTTTGAGTGTTTCACTGTCAGTGTTTTCCATGTCTATGATTCTCGTTTCTCCTAGTGTCTGTGTTTCTAATGTGTGTGTCCTAAAGTGTCCCTGCGACCATGTTTTGCTTTGTGGATATTTGGACTTTGTTTTTACTATCGGAATTAATTGACCCTGCAGTGCTGTGGGCTGTCTGGGAAAATCAATTTAAATAGGTTTTGACGCATTTTGCAGGTTTCACTCTGACCAAAGGGTTTTGTAAAGAATGGTTCAAGAGACACAGACTTCATGGGGAAAGCCTTTGATCCCTTAGTCTCCAAACTAAAGTAGTCTAAGTTTAGAACACAACGAATGCATGACACTGTTCGGTTTTGAAGTAATACAATCTGCAGTCAAGCCACCTATTATTTATCTAGCTAAATTAAATGTAATGAATACTGTTTCTATGGATGTAATTTACGCTATTAATACATTATTTTTTGTGTGATGCATATTAATAAGATTAAGTGATGTTTTCACTTTTTACACTACTAGTGTTTGGGCTGTTTTTTTTAAATCGTGAATAAATAGATAAAAATGCACTAGCAAGTGTTGGGGAAAACCAAATTAGTATCCTGACATCTGGTCGATACTGCAGATTAGGGTAATCCAAAAGTGCATGAATACCATACCATTACAACATTCCCCAGTGGAATGCAGAACAGCCACTGCATTGGTGTTTCGGCACAAATTCCCAAAGATTTATCATTCAGTTTTGGCCTGTTTTTATGACAAATAATTTGTCAGGTCTTTCCTGATGAAATTTGCAGGGAGAAAAGAATGGAAACATGGGATTTCGGCACAATTTCTAATCCTAGTATGGTCTATAGCTCTGGTTATAGGGAGGGGTGAAGAGGAGGGTACAGCACCTGCATCCGCGTCGCGCCCTTTCCGCACCTCTGGCTCACCCGCCGCCCGTCACCACAGGGGCACCTCATACGGCAGAGCCTGGGGGGCTGATCCGATGGAACTCTAGCGCCATGCCACCATTCTGATTACCAGCGTAGCCTAGCCTCCCCGTCCACTCTATTTAGAAGGAGCAGACCATAGTTTTTCCAAAGGCAGTGCCCCCACTGACTCTGCTGGCGAAAACACTACACAACAGCCCAACAAAGTTGGGGCCATTGGTGTAAGTACATCAGACCGTCCACCCTTTTTAGACCAGATGGGCTGATGTATTTATACTTCTGTTTGGGACCACCAGTGAAAGCCCAGAGGTTCCGAAAAGAAAAAGAAATAATACCCCCACAGCCTACTTAATCAGTAGATTCTCAGTCTCAGGCCATTACTCATGGAACAATGTCCTACAATAGCATCCGAGATAGTAAATACATGTTCACTTTAAGAAAAATACATAAAACATACAATAGGAAGTATAGTTTATTCCATTAGCTCTAGGTAATAATGTATAAGACTCCAGTGAAACTACTGCGCCTCATCCATATCAAGTGAGAGCTGTGCTTCCAAAACACAGTCAAATATACCAATCTTTGCAGTCATTAATGTAACTGGTAACCTAGCCTCTGTTGAATCTTGTGTGGGTAGTAGTATATAATACTGCTAAAACAGGTAACCACATAAAATAACTATTTATTCCAGACTTTTATCTCCAGTTAGGCCATCTTGAGAAACATTAGGCTAAGCGCCTGATTTCGAGTTTGGTGAATAGGGTCTTTCGCTGAACACTGCCACCGCACCTTCAATCTGCCCGCTCTATTCAGCCTGAGCACAACATAATTCTCACAATTGTGGTGCCCCCAAGTACATCAGACCATCCTGCCTGTTTAGAGTACACGGTCTGATGTATTTTTTTTCTGTTCAGGACCGCCAGGAGAAGCCTGGAGGTCCCGTACAAAACAAAAGAAAAATTACCCCCATTACCTGGGAAAATTCCACGGTGCCAGGGTCATTAGTGTTGTTTTAAAATAAAAAGTTGGCTGAGTGGCCACATGAAACATGGCGGCTGCTAAGCACGGCTGCTCAGCGCACCTTTTGTCCCTTTTGCAGTGGTAGCATCTCATCTGAAAGCATAGATATCTTTGCAGGGCATGTGAAAATCAATAAATATGGTGGGAGATCATCAGGAGGGTATGACCTCCCCACCCCGGTAGATGGCAACGCACCTGCAAACCTCTAAATCAGGCCTAATTCTCCAGGGTAAAGAAACACTTTAATGTTTGCATTATATCGCATTGCAAAATTATTGCATCCACTGCATTAATTTAACCACTACATTAAAAGGTAGGTCTAGGTAAGTTGATGGATGTAAACAGTGTAATTAAATAAACACCTTGATGATGTACTGGTTACAAGATTTAGTGGCTGCAGTATTTTTGAAGGTCCATGGTATTGACCTGTATATGCTGTAAAAAAAACAGCCATCAGTCTGCAAGTAGCGTGAAATGATATAATGCATCAAAGGAACAGAGAGATATAAAACTGTGAAATAATGAAATCGCTTTAATTGTGTTGTTCCAAAACATCCAAACAGTCATTTTGCCCAACCTCAGTCTTTTTTCAATGACAGCAATTGTATGGGCCATCTCAAGATGGCACCTGTCACTGAAATTGTGCAAATTTAACACATTATGCTTCTAAGCCTACTTGCAAATAATTTACTGTCATTGACTCTTCCCTATTGGTTCTAGAAAACATCATTTCATTGAGTACCTACTGAACTAACAGAATGATGCAGTTAGCAATTCCCGTTTAAGAAAAGTGATAGCCACTGGGAGATAAAGTATATACTTAATCTTCAACTTAGAAGATTTTCAGTTGTACAAGAGAGTTAATAGTTTTTAGAATTGACACTCTTATGTCACTGTCTTCTATATGGAACTCAATATTATTCTCAATACTTTTTTTATTTTACTATTATGGTCCGCATTATGAGTTGCAAAATAAGCTCAATATGTTGCAAAATAAGCCCAATAGGTGCAGGTGCTGTACCCTCCTCTTCTCCCCTCCCTATAACGAGAGTTGTGGCCATATTAGGATTAGAAATCTAAACCCGGGACCTGATTGCAATTGGCACTCCACATCACTGCCTCTGGAGCAGAAGTTGGCAGTTCACCAGAGCGCTGGCGGCGTGCTCACTCTGCTTAATGCCCTGAGGCATACTTGGGCCTAACGCAAGTGCCGCAATCTATGGTCCTGGTCTGGGCCTCTGTATGCAGTCGAGGAGAGTGCATTGAAAGAGGTATGGCTGTTCCTCTTTTTAACGCCTGCACATTAAAAGCCGCCACTTACAATTCTCCAATCTGGCCTTTGAGTGCCCTTGCCAGCACTCATTTCCATCTGACTGGGCCTGCTGTTGACTTGTCGCTGCTCCATTGGTGCCGCCTCTTCTGCAACCTGCCTGCACACATGGTCCCAGGTTAAGTGGGGATCTCCTTGACTTGTACCTACACCACTGCTGCTCCAGCTGGCCCTACCACATGCACTACTTGGGTACACTTGCTGTGGGTGGTGCTACACCACATTAAGGACCCGCTGGCTTGCTGCTCCTCTGCGAATTGCCTTGGAACTAAGCCCACTTGTTGTCTTCCCCTGTTGCCCGACTGTTGTGCTGTGTTGTAGTGGGGACCCCGCCCCTTGATTGCCTCTGGCTGTGGGTTCTGCCCTCCTGTAGAACCAGGACCAGCTAGCTGTTCTGGGAGCTACCTCTCCCCATCGACTATGGTGCGTAGGAACCCCAAGCAAAGGAAACTACCATTCAGGTAAAAACACAAGCAGACACCAGTGCAGGAACCGCCAGTGACAATGGAACTGGGGTCATGAGCAGTTATGAGGCGGACTAGGCAAGAAAATGCTTCCACCATAATGTCTGAACTTTGCGCTGGCTTTAGGACCATCAATGCCCAATTTGACACCAATTCCCGTCACCTCGACTGCATGGGTGAACGCCTAGGCAAACAGGACACTTGACTAGAAAATGCAGAGGAGCGAATATTGAAACTCGATAAGCTCACTGCTAAAATAGACAAGAGATTCAAAAAGCTGGAATCCTGACTGCATTCAGTTGCTATAAAAAATGAAGACCTTAAAGCTAGAGAACGGCACAAAAACATATGCATTATTGCCATTGCTGAGATGATGGCCACTGGCCAGATGGACCTCTTTGTAGAGGGCCTGCTTTCGAAGTTGTTGGACCAAAGCAACTTTACCTTTAGATTTGTGGTGGAGAGTGCCACTGGTCCCTCAGCCCCTGCCCAGTGACAGGTACTGCTCTCCGCCCAATTGTAGCCCGCCTTTTAAACTAACGGGATCATGATGTGGTGCTCCATCTGGCCCGGGAAAGAGCCCAGCTTCAATATCAGGGCACAACGATTTCCATATACCCTGACTTCACCATGGTGGTGGTTTAGGATGCGAGGCGTAAATTTCAGGATGCCAAAAATGCACTTTGCAAGCTGGGCCTCCGCTATGGTATGCTGTCCCCCATGAGGCTTCAAGCGGATGTCAATGGCAAACCACTAATTTTTGACAAGCCTGCAGACGTGATGGAATTTTGCAAGAAGTCTTCAAAAGATGCACCCCGAAGGCTCACTCCACGGGCATCCGTTATGGACTTCGTGCCTCAAGATTTACAATGTCATGCCCCTGTTTAAAATGTAGCAGATTTGCTGCATACCATGTCAGATCACATCTAGTAATGTGACTATCGATTCGACTCCAGAACATCTAGTAAAACACATTTTAAACTATAACAAATTAGTGTACCTTATCTATGTGACATTCACATTATTATGCCTATCAAAGATGGGGGGGCCTACTAGTCATTGCGTTACCACCCCTCCAGGGTTGACACCACCCTATCTACTGTTGGGTTTTTATTACAGCCTTGTTGGAATCCTAGGGATTCACCTGGCACGTTTTCGCCGGGTGTGGAAGGGGGGTTGGGGATGGGTTTCATTAGTCAGTTTCAATACTGTTGAATCTCTTTGTTGTTTATGTCCAAGATTGCCTATGCAAGACACCAATGTCCAAACCTTTCATACACCGATGACTAACGCCACATCCACTAAGAGGCCTGCACTAGACGTTGCACTCATATCCTGGAATATCACAAGACTTAATCCCTGGAAAGGGACGCCGGTCCTGCAACTTCTAAACAAACATGGCGCCAAAATAGCATTCTTTTAGAAGACCCACTTGGCACTGGCTCCCCAGCACACCTTTTTCAAACACTGGGGCCCGCGCAGATATTTCTCTGGTTATAGTTCCTATTCCTGTGGGGTATGTACACTCATACATAAAAATCTCCCCTTCCAATTTCATCACACCCTTGCTGATGATCACAGTTGGTACTTACTGATAACGGGCACCTTAGCTGGGCATAAGCTATTATTACTCAATGTATATGCCCCAAACGTAGACTTCCCAGAGTTTTTTCTGACACCGCAGATGCATATTGATAGGGAGGATTTAGACCACATTATACTGGGTGGAGATTTTAATTTACTCCAAGACCTTCAATCAGTCAATCAATCAATCATTTGTTAAGCGCACTACTCACCCGGTAGGGTCTCAAGGCGCTGGGTGGGGGTGCTACTGCTCGAAAAGCCAGGTCTTGAGATGCTTCCGAAGGTGCTAGGTCAGACATAGGTTGACGGGGAGGGAGTTCCAGGTCTTGGCGGCGAGGTGGGAGAAGGATCTGCCGCCGGCTGTGGTACGGTGGATGTGGGGGACGGTGGCGAGGGCAAGGTTGGCGGAGCAGAGCTGGTGTGTCAGACGTGGAAGTTGAGACACTCGTTGAGGTAGGCAGGGCCAGCGTCGTGGAGAGCCTTGTGAGCGTGGATCAGGAGTTTGAAGATGATCCTTTTGTTGACGGGGAGCCAGTGGAGGTCTCTGAGGTGGGCTGAGATTTGTTTGTGACGAGGGAGGTTAAGGATGAGTCATGCTGAGGTGTTCTGAGTGCGCTGAAGTTTTCTCTGGAGCTTGGACGTTGTTCCCACGTAGAGTGCGTTGCCGTAGTCCAGTCTGCTGCTAACGAGGGCGTGGATGACCGTTCTTCTGGTTTCAATGGGGATCCATCTGAAGGTCTTGCGAAGCATGCAGAGGGTGTTAAAACATGAGGATGAGATGGTGTTGACTTGCTGGGTCATAGTGATCGATGAGTCCAGTATGAAGCCAAGGTTGCGTGCATGGGTGGTGGGAGTTGGAGCGGCTCCTGGAGTGGCAGGCCACCAGGAGTTGTCCCATGCTGATTTGTTGGAGCTGAAGATGATGATCTCAGTCTTATCCGAGTTCAGTTTGAGGCGGCTTGCCTCCATCCAGTTGGCAATGGCGTTTAGTCCGTTGTGGAGGTCGGTCTTGGCGGTGGCGGGGTCCTTCGTGAGTGAGAGGATCAGTTGTTTGTCGTCCGCGTAGGAGTCGATGTTAAGGCCGTGGGATCGGACGATGTTGGTGAGTGGCGCTATGCAAAAGTTGAAAAGGGTGGGACTGAGAGAGGATCCTTCGGGTACTCCGCAGATGGTCTTGGTGGCTTTTGACAGGAACGGAGGGAGGCAGACTCTCTGAGTTCTGCTGGAGAGGAAGGATGTGATCCAGTCCAGGGCCCTTTGGAGGATTCCAGCATCATGGAGGCGTGTGCGAAGTGTGTGGTGACAGACGGTGTCGAAGGCTGCCGAAAGGTCAAGTCCTTCGGCTTGACACCACAGCTTCCCACTCCATTGGCAAACCCTGCAGGTTCTGCATGACCATTGCAACACTTACTCCTTGCGCAACCCCTGGAACATCTGCCAATCCACCGCTCGGGCAAATATATTCTATTCGACACCCCATAATACATCGTCACGTATAGGTTTTTGGCTCGTATCAGCATCTGTACTGCCCTGGCTTGACTATACTACACACCTCCCATGTACATTATCAGACCACTCCTCGGTTAAGCTCACATTGCAGATTCCATGATCAGGGTCCCAGAAGTGCCCTGGGCGCTTCCCTGCCATGGCGCTACTGGATATGGTGTTCCGCTCTGAGCTTCACACCACGATTGTGGAATACTTTGACATTAACAAAGACTCAGTTAACAGACAGGCCACATTGTGGGAAGCCTTCAAGGCATATATCAGAGGAATCCGTATTGCCAAGCACTCTCGGGTCCTTAAAGACATTCGTTGGAGCATTGCACGGGTTGAGGTTGCTCTGACAAGACTGGACCAAGAAGACTTTTCACTATAGGCCTTTATGAGCGTTCCTTCCTTATGGAGGAGTTTCATGAGCTTGCGGAACGTGAAGTGCATTTCCACGGCAAGTATGCTTGGGCACTTCGTTATGGAGTGGGCGACAGACAGGGCCAAACTCTGGTTCACCTGCTCTGACTATCTCGTTCTGCCTCATACATATCTGAATTACAAAAGTCTGATGGGACTCCAACCTCTACTGTCACAGAGGTACAGACAGAGCTCCTTCAATATTACAAGCAGGTCTATTCCTTGTGAATGGATAGCTGCTCCCCTGCACTGGTGGCGTAGTATCTCAAAGAGGTTGCTACGGTATGGCTCAACTGGGCACAGCAACAGTTTCTTGGTGAACCCTTCACTTGTGACGAGATCATACAGGCTATTGACTCTTTGGATGGCTCCAAAGCACCTGGTTCTGATGGTTTCATCAGGACCATTTACAAAACATACAAGCATATCCTTGCCCCCCACCTCTTAGACATGTACAAAGAGGCCCCCAACTGCGACAAGCTCCTCCCTTCGCTGCCTAAAGTGGTGATCATTCTGTTACCAAAGCCGGAGAAGAACCCCTGACTGTGTGGGTCATACCGCCTGCTATCATTACTGAACTTTGATAATAAAATCCTGGCTAAGCTCCTGGCCAACCGCTTATCCCTACTAATGGAACTCTGCCCAATCAGGCTTTTTCCCTCACCATTCAACATCTTTACATACAATCTTTGTGGTGCTAGATAGCGTAGCTCCCACTGTCCCTGCCATGGTGGCCCTATTAGACACAGAAAAGGCCTTTGAATCTCTAGAATGGCCATTTCTGGAAGCAACCGTCCACATACCTGGCATGCCACGTGGTTACATCTCCCTTATTATGCTCCTTTACTTCCACTTCACTGCTCGGATTAGAGTCAATGGCACCATAACGTCTGCTTCCCCCATTGACAGAGGCATCCGACAGGGTGTCGCCTGTTGCTGTTACTTTTGATTATTTCAATGGACCCTCTTGTACAACACCTGCAGGAGAAACACATTCAGAGGGGCTTTCAAGTCTGAACGGGCCCATTGTTAATCTCTCTCTATGCAGACAATATTCTGCTATTTCTGAGACATCCAACCGAAAACCTGGCGCTGGTCCTACGGGTGATAATCAGTTTTGGTAGATTTTCTGGACAGCATATCAATTGGAGTAAATCTGAATTATGTCTCCTTAAAGAGGCAATGACCCCTATGCGTTGTGAGTTTTACCCTGTCTTGGCAGGATAATCACGTTACGTATCTAGGAATATATATCCACTGCAACAGGGAACAGGCAATTAGGCTTAATTATGGACCTACCATCAATAAGTTGAACACTCAGATTGACTGCTGGATATGGATGACCGTATTTCCATTATTAGAATGGTGATCCTGCCTCGCTTCTTGTACTTATTTGTAAACATTGTGATTCCTCTCACCAACTCCTTTTTCATGACGCTCAGGGGTTATCTTCTGTGACGGGTCTGGGTGGGGAGGCACCCTCAGATCCAATGAGAAATCTTGACACTCCTATATTAGCGCGGTGGGTTTGGTGTTCCACATTTTCAACTTTACTATCTTGCAGAGCAATGTGATTATGCATATAAATTGTACCCTGCAGATGTCTGCTTACCATACGCCATACCTGAGAAAGGCTTAGCAACCTCCACCCCTCTTGGTGCGCTGCTCCCAATGGGACAACTTATGGACCCTATGGATATGCAAAAGCTCTCTACGACAAGATAGGCCTGGTGAAAATTAGCTTGCCTTTTAGACTGTGGCCTGCTGTTTTCCCCTGCAATTCCATTGGCTGACAACCTGGGGCTCCCGATCACTAAGGGAAATTGGTTAAACACACACTTTCTTCATTAAATCTACACACATTTGGGGATCTTTTACCCAATGGCCATGTGTTTTCACATACTCAGAATGAACGTTTCACCATGCCATCGACTTGGATCATTTTATACTACGTTGCATCCAGAATGCACTGCACTACTTATAATCCTCCTACCCATTGATGCTGGATGAATTCCCCCCCTCACACTGATCATTATAGAGGATATGCTCAGTTTCCCCTTAACCATCATCATCACAGACTAATACACTATAAATTCCTACATAGAGCCTATATGACTCCTGCTGCGCTTGCCAAAGTAGACCCCACATGCTCATCTAACTGCCCTAAATGCAAGACTCCCACTGCAGATTTTGCACACATGACCTGGACATGTGACACCACTGCGGCATACTGAGGTGACATATTTGGTAGCCTAGCCTTGATGTTGGGTACGCTGCTTTTACCTGACCCCTGAATGGCATTACTGGGGCATGTTGAGGGCATCCCTAAACCCACACATCATTTTGTAGCTATTGCCTTACTGTTGGCCAAGCAGGAGATAGTTTTGAAATTGGGCACCAAATCACGACCCACTACTCACAAAGGACTGAACTAGTTTTATTTTGCATAGACACTGCTAGTCGCAAGTGGTGGTTTTTATAATTGTCACATTTTTGCAAGATCAATTTTGCTTGTTCACACAAAAGAGAGTTTGATTTCGTTATGTGTTATGGGCAAAGTATATGTATGCAAATAGAAAACTGAATTTAGTAGAGAACACATGTATAGATGTGTTCCAAACATCTAATAAAAACGATGAGCTATGCCTTGGAGTGCTGCACAACCTGTAGGCTTGGGGAAGGGGGTCTGAGTCATAAATAGTCAAATTACAATCCATAGGAGAATCCAAAACTGTTTATAGATGTCAAACCGCGTCTTGAGTATTGAAATGGAGTCAAAATGAGTGGAATAGTTTCAATAGGAATGTGAACCTATGATTATACTCAAGGATGGTCAATAGTCAATTGGCTTAAGTTGTGATTTTCTTTGTGTGCAAAGATCAGGCTATTTGCTTCAGTCAGAAGTGAACAGTGTTCATAATTAGCTCTAACCTATATATTTGCCACATTGCAGAAGAGAGCAATGTGGCATCACTAGTGATAGCCTGTCTCTGCCAGTAGTGAGGGTATGGCCTTTTATGTACAATGGAAAGCCTGAAGAATGTCTGCAAATGTTAACCTTGAGCAACACCACATCTCTTTGTAACAATTCAACTGCCCCTTGAGGTAGTGGGGTATCAAAAAGTAATTATCAGTCTGTAAGTGTGCACATTTGTAAATTCAGAAAATAGTAACAAGCCACTTTTGTGGTCGAGTGATAGGATTTCCTATTTTTACATCAACAGTTTTGTCCTTGAATTTTTTTGAGTGAACCTGCAATTTTTGTGTGGTTTGTTGAAAATTAATACTTTATCATTTTGCATTTTGACTACTGTAAAAATATAATTATGCATGCAAAGAATCAAGTGTATTGGTGAAAAAGCAAAAAGTGCAGCGAAGTGCATTTCTGAGGATCATAGGTTGACATACTCTAAAAGCGTTATGATGGTCCCAATCTACAGTGAGAAGAGTCCTTTTTTACATCAGATCAAGCTTACAATGAACAAGGCTCCTTCAGACCATGTAAACGAATTGAATTCATGGATGTTCATGGAATGGTAGAAGCACTTTAGACAAACAGTAGTAGTAGCTATACGAACTGCCTTTTCACCTAATCAACATTCAAATGTATGGAAGCTGTGGAATGCTGTAAACCAAAACTGAAAGGAAACTCAAACTACACAAGGTTAAAAAAACAATGAGAAATGGAAGTTTTCAATCTAATCTAGAACTGATCCTCACATAAGACCGAGGTTGCAACTAAAGAACATCAAATATGTTTCACATATCCGATCAGACTTTCATCTCTTGGTAGAGAGTTAAAGCACGTAGTGCTCTAAAAACTTTCAGATATAAAAATCTCCATTTAATTTCATCATATATCTATCTATCTATCTATCTATCTATCAATCTATCTATCTATCTATCTATCTATCTATCTATCTATCTATCTATCTATATATATATATATATATATATATATATATATATCCTGCGGTCGCCAGTAGGTAGTTATAGTTAGGACCTAGTTTCCATAGAAAACGCATTTTTGACTTGGCTATATCTTTGGCCCCTTTTGATGAATTTTCATGAAATTTTCCCAAAAAGTGTCAAAATGGATCTTGAAGTGCATGACAAGTTTCAGTGTGATCCGTGAAGTACGGGCTAAGAAAAAAAGGGTCAAAAAAGTGAATTTGCTATGTTAATTACCTTAGAGTCTTTAGACTTGCCTGCAGCCCAAACGGCTGGACGGAATACAACAAATTTGGCAGAAAGGTAGCTTTGGTCCCGAGATCACGCTTTTTGTTACTTGGTATAAATACGGTGAGTAGTTTTCAAGATATTAAAGGAAATCCAAATTTGTATATCTAGGAGCGTGAATACTTCGCTAATAGTCCTGATCTCATGCAGAGAATTGATTAGCTGCCAAAACTTCAACCAGGAAGTGTTGGCGGCCTTTTTGGGACTCAGTTTTAGCCGAGCCCCAAAATATAACGCCAAAAAAAACAAAAAGCAGGCAGGGTAAGACTATCCTAACCCTCTAGCCTTGGTCTTAGAGTCCCCCTGAGACCCTGCCAGGGCAAAAAAGCATTTCTTTTAAATTCACTGCGAAATTTGAGAATTTTGCTGAAAAATTTTAACTAAGCACATCCGTGCTTGCTTATAATTTTGCCCCAAGTGGGGTAGCTCCAGGGGGAAAGGTATGTTTAATAAGTAAGGAGGGGGGCCAACAGGGCCCCTTGCTAGGGCTCTTAAAATCCCCAGGGACACCACCTTCCAGGAGCTACATTAAAGAAATATATATAGGGGCTGCGTGGAACCCCCGGGCCCCAGGGACCACCACCTCCCTGGGGCTACAACAATAAAATGATGTGGAAGGAGCCATGAGGATCCCCAACCTGGCACAGGGGACCAGCACCTCTCCGGGGTTATAACAATAAAATGATGAGGGGGCACAGACCCCCCGGGCCATAGGGACGACCCCCTTCCCAGGGCTAATACATTTTTAATAATGGAGGGGAGCACGTGGCCTTTCCTGGGCCACATACAGTCCTGGGGACCACTTCCTCCCCAAGACTAGCCCTGTGCAGAATAAAGGAGGGGGCCGTGCAGCCCCCCTCCTGGAGCCATATAAGACCGTGGGACCGCCACCCCCCAGGGCCAGCTTCTGATACCTCCTTAAGTGCGCACCCTCGGGAGAAAGCTGTTTGCTTTTGCCAGCTCTCGCCAAGCCCAAAGCCGTGCGCAGTAGTGGCTGGACTAACGTAAGGTAATTCAAATTACTTTACGTTAAAAAACATAGCAATTCACTGAAAGAGACAAAGGTTACAGAGATGTTATATTTAGGAAATCAACATTTAAAAAAAAATAGAAATTCACTTAAACAAAACAAAGGTTACAGGGACGTTAAATTTAGGCTCACATTTTAAGCGAAATTCAGCTTTTGTAGTTAGAGTTCTTTCAAGTAACTATAACATGTGCCGTAAGGTAGCTATATCTCGCACCCTCGCCATGCACTGATAATTACTGCAGATATTATAACACTCATGACATCTTTGATAACATCATTGATAATATTACTGTAACATTTGCAGTAACATTCATGTTGCGAAAACTGTGCATGGAAGGGGCTGAATCGGCCGCCACTAGGTAGATATAGTAAGGACCAACTTTCTATAGAAAAAGCATTTTTTTACTTGCCTATATCTTTGGCGCAAATTGCAGAATCTTCACAAAATTCTTCAAAAGAATTTGCCGCTCATGTGAGCTTCTGTCTGGAAAGTTTCAGGGTGATCCTTAAAGTGGGAGCTGAGAAAACAGGGGGGGTCCCCAAAACACTTTTTCCCCATTCATTTTTCCATAAGAATTTGAACAGCGATAGCGCCCGAATCACTGGGCCGAATTACACCAAATGTGGCAGAAAGGTAGCTCTTGGTCCAAAAAGCGACATTTTTGTTATTGGGTGTAAATTTGTTCAGTTGTTTTTTAGTAATTAAAGAAAAAGCAAATTTCTATATATAGGGACGCAAAAGCTTCTCAAACCCTCCCGATCTCGTTCTGAGATCTGATTGGATGCCAACACTTTAACAAGGAGGTATTGGCAGCCATACTGGGACTTTGCTTCAACTAAGTCCCAGAAAATAATGGAAAACAAAAAAGAAAAGGGCCAGGGTAGAGTCACCCTTAGCTGTGGTGCTGGGGTTCCGGAGGGATCCCTCCCACTGAGCTAAAACAAATTTGTTGGTGGAATTTTCTCAGCAAATCGCAGTGGATCCGGGGAAAATATTTTAAAAAACAAGCATGGGCTCCCATTCTTGTCTTATTAACAGCCCCTGGGTAGACCAGGTGTTGGGGGCATTGAAATATTAATGTGGTGAGGGCCACCTGACCCCCGTGCTGTTCTGGGGACCGCCACTTCCCTGGGGCTAAAAACATTATGTCTGTGGGGCGGCCACCCTATCCCCACCAGGCAAAAGCAAACAAAGTCCGCTTTCTAACAGAGAGAGCTGTCAAACAGCACCCAATGTCAGAATGTGGAGTTTTCATCTGTTTCCCAGCACGCAAATATGAGTGCAGGGGAACAGATGAAAATATTGCTCCCACAAGCAGGGAGCTGCTATTTAAAGAAGCTCCCTGCTTGTGTGAGCAATGCTGGTTCCCGCAGGACTCGGAGAGCTGGGTAGTACCACAGGGGCCTTGAGGTCCCCCCCTCCACAGTTCTGTCACTCTCTCTCTCTCTCTCTCTTCCATCCCATAACGGGATGGAAGAGAGAACAAGAGAGTGTCATTTCAATGGTCTCTCCATACCATAATTACAAGGTGTAAGACTAGCAAGATGCTTGTTACAAATGTTATAGTTATGTTTGGATCTGAGAGGAACAGTCACTTCTGGCCTAAAGGTCACTACATTGTGCTGACACTCAAGAGGCTGAAGGTTCAAATCCTAATTTCGCTTGGCAGTGTGTTTGTTTATTTACTGGTATTTTGACTGTTCAACCTTCCTTGTGATGGAACATTCACATTTCTTACCAATCACATGTGTGGGTTGACTGTCAAAGGTATGTCTGGAAGCATCATAATAAGGAGTCACCTCTGGCCTGAAGATTACAGTCACAGACCCTCACATTGAAAGTTGAGGGTTGTACTGCAGGTGCAGCCATGGTCATTTTTCTTCTTTAATTTCTTTTAAAGTTCACAAGTTTAAGGTTCAGAATGAAAGGTGATCTCACTCTTTTTAATTGATAAAAACCTTTTTCTTTTCAATTTGCCCAGAAATATCTAATTCTAAGTATATAATTAATCAAAGCTTAAATCGCTGTCTCTCTTTCTTAGGGGCGGGTGGTTATAGGGGGTTGGCAACACGGCCTGCATCCTGAAGCCAACCGCTGCCGCTTGACTGGATTAATGTATAGTAATGAAAATTACTTTACGTTAAAAAAAACATAAAAATGCACTGATAAAAGCAAAGGTTACAGGGACGTTATAATTAAGAAATAGTATTAAAATACCCACAGAAATGTACTTAAAAAAACAAAGGTTACACAGACGTTATAGTTAGGTTCACATTTTAGGTGAACCAAATCATAGAAATTCACCTATTAGAGTTATCTCAAGTAACTGTGACTCGTGCCCTAAGGTAACTATAACTCGCGCCCTCGCCATGCACTGCTGATTACTCCACAGATTACTGCACTCAGGACTTCTTTGATAACACCATTGTTAATATCAATTTAATATGTGCAGTAACATTTTTGACTAAAAAACTGTGCCTGGCGAGGGCGCAAGATACAGTTACCTTAGGACACAGTTCCACCCCACCCATGGTAGTGTGACCTTCCCCCACCCAACTCATTGATTTTTCCTTAGCTGTGTGAGTATTTGACAGACATTTTGGGTGCCTCACCCATCTCTTCACAGTGTACCCGGCCATTTTGAATTAGGCGACTGCTTCAACATAAACCTGCAGAAGGGAGGGGGTGTGATCTCTCAGGAGGTTTTTCATCCTCGATGCTGGAGGAGGGGGAGTACTTTCCCTGGCTGCACCTTCCTGTGTGTCAGGAAATCCTGCTTCTCCTTTATTAATAGAAGTGACTCTAGTGGGTAAATTAAGCTCTGGGCACAGCGGAGGGTGCAACATGTGTCCTGGCGTCAACTCGCCCTCGTTTCAAAAAGAACTTAAGACACTGGTGTTCATTACAGATACAATTTACTCACCAAAAATAATCGGGGATTTTAAAATGTTGAAAGATGATGTATATAAAAACTTAATAAGTGAATAAGATTGCAATGATAAAAGAACGTTTACAGAAAACATAAGTGCCTTGAAATATTTCACATTTTCAAAGATATATGCTTCAATAAATAAACACTTGGGTTCACCGATTGGTACAAAATGTCATTTTTACATCAGTGAGCGCAAGGGTAATTTTTCTACTTGTAAGACGACTCATACAGGGATGCAAACTGTTCTGACACCAGTACAATGTATGTAATTCAGCAATGATAGTGTAAAATAAGACCGGTACTGGAAAATTGTAATTCCTATTTTTCTCCACCAGTGATAATGCGTACTGTTGTTGACAGTGCAGATAAAACAGAGCGCCAGCCAGAAACAAAGTCTGAATTTTTGTAGCACTATCACTAATATAAAAAAAATACTTGTTTTAATTGTGAGTAAAGATAGGGCATAGGAGCTGATATTTAATGTGACTTTTAAATATAAGAAGGTCAGAGATAGAAATTTAGCAACAACTTTCCAAGGAATCTAATATATGAGTCATACCCAAATTTATGAGTGAAGACAGCCACTAGTTATAGGGAAGAGAGCATGAAAAGAACAAAGCCTCTTAGGTCCCCATTATGAGTTGCCGCCTAATTCTGATGATACCGAAAGCAGCAGTTTCATCAGAATTATGAGAAGCACAGTAATATTGCAGATCTCTTTCCTTTCACACAGAGATTTCGACTTGATTTTCCTCAAAACCTGGAGATCCTTTTACCCATCGTTATAGGTAACATCGGGGCTGGGGAAATACTACCTAGTTTTCAGGGCCACTCATAGAGCCACTCGCAATGACAATCTTAGCAGACATGGGCCAAGAAACAGCAAAAAACACACCCAGCGTCTTCCTGATCAGGCCAGACAAAATAGCCAGCATCAACATAGTATCTAATGATTACTCTGGTAGGTTTCAGCTTTATAAAACTGTTTTTTTTTATCAGCTCAATCTAATATTACTCATTTAATCAACTATGGAAGTATGAAAGGCTGTTAAGAATCCTTGACAAGCCCAGTGCACATATAGCTGAGCTCAGGTGCATTCACCCACGAAGCTATTGTATCAGCTAGCCAACTGTAAGTTGTAATGTAGCAAGTGTAAAAGAAATTCAATCACACAGGTGCATTGGAAGCTAGCGGCCAGAGGCAGAAAACGTGAAAGATCTTGATAGAGAGATTATAGTTTTACAGTGAAGGCAGTTTGAGATTCCATGACGCTTTTGCATGGCCCTAACCGTGTGTTGTCATTAGATATGTTTGGCCTTTTGAAGGCACAGACAAAAAATTAAATTTTCATGAAAACTCATTGGAAAATACAGATTTTCCTTTTGTCTCTCTCCTTCAATTAAAGCCTCTGGTTAGTTTTGCCCCCTCCCCTCTAAATACTCCATTCTGCAGAATCTGAGAAAGAGATAGTAAACACTATACCCCTATTGGTTCTTAACCTTTTGAATTATGTGGACCAACACTGAAGCCGAGGACCCTAGCCTGAGCAATTTCCACTATTTAAACCTCAAAACAATACTCAAAAATTACAGAACAAGTTTACATCGAATGCATAAATTTGGACATAATTTACTTCAATCATGAAAAAAAAATTTAACACATAAAAGATACAAAAATCTGAACTTTTGTTTTAATGGGAATGTTGGTGCTTTTCATAAATCGGTTTTATTTCTACAAAAACAAGTGATATCCTAGACTCTAGCATATTACTGTCTTATTTGTTCCACGTGCATGTCCTCTTTTTGCCAGCGCATATATTCAATTGAGGCTACAAGTTGTCTGTACTAGATTATGTTTGCTTGTTCTGAGTTTCTGGTATGAATCAAGCTAAGAATACCAACATTCCTTTCCATTTACAGAGTATTTTAAAATGTTCAATTTTCTATTTTGATGTATTATGTCTGTATATTATATTAATCTGCTAATATTATTTAATTTTCTAAATCATTGTGGACCCCCTGTTTAGGCTTCTTGAATTCCCTAGGGGTCTGCAATCCCCTGGTTAAGAACCACTGCTGTACACCTAACTTAGAGAGGGAGCAGCAACATCTAAGTAATACATTTGTTATTTTTACTAAAATCTTGTGCAACCCAGTGGGGAGCCCCTTATACTACCGTGGGCCCATAAGCTGTGCAAATGGACCTTGAGGTACCAGTTTGTTTACTAGATGACTGAGAACCAGGAACTGCAGCACAAAAGGTCCTCCTCAGAACGTATCCTCATATAAAGGATAAACTACCCCCAGCAGTACATTATAAGGATATTGCAAGTCACCATAACCATACAAAGGAATGAGGCCGAAAGTCGAGTTGCTTTATAAGATTATGGAACTATGAGGTGACTTGCAAGATCCTTATCTTGTACACCAGGGGTACTTTATCCCATACAATAAATGGTCACATCATCATCTTTCCAACAATTATGCTCAGTGACCTGACCTGCCATTCACCTCAGTTGCTGGCTCTCTCATCACTGTATTAACTTACAATAACCCAGTTCTGATGTCTTTCTTTATAATTGTCAACTGGGTGCATCACAAGTTCAGAAAATTAGAGACAAGTGTTTATACAGGGATTACAGAATCCCATGCATTATAAAAGCAGTTTTTAGTTAGAAGTATTGCTGAAGACTGGGCAGGGAGTTTTTAAGGCAAGGGCAGAGTGGCTCTGGCCCAGGGCCCCCTTATAGAGCCAGCTTTGTTCTGCTGAGTTTCACCTGGATGACCCTGAATAATTCTTAAACAGATTGTTTTAAATAGCGTTTTCCATTAATTTACTTTTAATTTGGGTGATGGGCGAGAGTCGTTTATAGATATTTTGCATAGAAACATTGTGTTTATGTTTCATTCACTATGTTTTTAAAAAGTTTCTTTTAGATCAAAACAGGACCTTACATATGAGAAATGGGAAGGTGTCACAGAGATTATTTGCAGTAATGTTAGTGAGCTGCTGCTGTGTTACAAAATGTAAAACACACATCACCATCTTTGAATATTGGATTTAAACCTAGTTAGTATTTGGGCCAGTTGTCTGTGCCAGAGACCTGCATGGGCCCCCAAAATCCTTAAAATGTCACTGAGACTGGGCACCCAGGCTTTAACTTAGCTGGCCCATCCAGCATTATCCAGAATGAGTTGATTGTGAGCCCTCAACGGAGTTTCGCTGCCCCCAAAGTAATGCAGCCCCGGCGTAGGGTCCTGCGACCAGCTGAGCATACATATTTCCCAAGGTACGTCAGAGAGACACTTAGAATGAGAAGGTCACGTGATGCTGGTTGTAGCATCTATCACCCCGTGGAGGGCAGGGAAAGCCCGGTCTGTCATCGGTGACTTTTTAATTGAAAGAAAAGCTTACACAGATCTGAACCTTCAGCGGTGTGTTTATCCAAGTGCACCGGGAGAAACCATCTGTCAGTGCCGCGGAGGTTCAGTGCTTCGGGAGTTGGTTTAGCAACTCCAAGAACCCAGCGGCGCTCACACACCGCAGCTTGTTCCGTGTCACAACCATTTCTCGCAGAAATGCTTCGCCTCGAGGCATGTCGTTATTAAAAGAAGGAGGCTCGGCTTGCTTAAAGTCTGGAATTATTAGCTCACGGTAACAAGCCCGCACGTGAGAGACTGTTGGCTCTTTGTTTGCTCGGCTTCATTGTAATTCTCGGCCCTCGCTTCTCAGGAAATAACTTCACGACTGGAGTGAAAGAGGAAGGCAAGACCTTGTCTGATGCACGTTTTGGGTCACTTTTTGCGTCCAAGACACGACAAAATAAAATTGGGCCAGTAGAATAAGATACGGTGATGAGTAAGCAATATTAACTCATCCTTCTGTGCTGATTTGATGTTGGTGTCCATGTGGTCTGCAGGAACTAAGTTTACATTTAATAATGTTTGTGGCTTTATATAGCGCCAAGCTAGGGGGCTAAGCAACATAGCGTCACACAAAGTGGAGTTAGAGGCGAAGAGTACAGAGAGAGACTGCTGTTTTTGAAAGGGGGATTGGTGTCCGAGGTTTAACAAGGGCATGCCTGTACTTAATTTGTACCGGTGACTGTCGGAGGTGGGCACCAGCTCTCATTTGTGGGGACCGGAATTTGGTTTTCATCATCAGACTTAGTTCTAGAGAAAGAGACAGACGGGCCGAAGTGATAAAGAAGGAAGAGAAAGGAAAATAATATCACAAGGAACAAGCAGGGCTGAAAAACTTCTATAGTGAGAGGAAGAGACAGGGGAAAGAGGCATGAAGTGGAATCAAGACTAAGCAGCCTTGGGGTTTGGTTATCATGGGAATCAGCAGCGCTGGCAGCGTTACTAAGAAAAACCTTCAGCCCCTAGACTTATTTTTATTTCCAAATGAGGCAAAGGTGGAGGGTTACATGTGGGTGAGGTGCTGTGTTAGGAGGAGGATCTTCACATCCTTTCTGAAGAGCAGACGTGAGATAACGTGCTGCATCCATGGTGAGGGGGCACCAGCTGTGAACAGTGATGCTGAACATGGCTTAGTATTTTCTCATAGGTTTGAAGAAGAAAATAACGAACATGGCTCACCAAATTCTTTCCCCAATAATCGAGAATTTATGTAAAAAAGGCAGAAATATATTTTTTAACACATTATGCTCTCTCGTGGACATATGATACACATACTAAATAACAAGATCAGATACAAATAATGAAAACAATACATGGCAATAGGCAACATATGGATAAGATGAAAATAACCATGCAAAATGGACATTAAAGCTTAGGGAATAGTGTGTATTGGGGAGGGTGATTCCATTGCACCACAGGATATATGTTTTCATGTATGTGACATATGTAGATTATTGAGCCCTGCCCCATCCCAGGTTGGAGTTTTCAAAAAGCTCTTCAGTTATTTGCCGATCTATGGACCCGCTAGTCGGATCTTAATTCATACGCAACCTCTAGTTCCAGGTTCTGGAAGAGGATGTGGTTTCTGGTTTTACTGGTAGTACCACATCTCCCTGAGAGCTAGTGGCCCAGACTGGTGACTGTGAGGCTCTTTAGTTTGCCAATGGTATGGCGCTCTTGTGGGCAGCCTTCCTTTTCTGCTGCTTGAGAGATACTTTTCCCCCAATGGTTTCACAGATGGATTCAATGGCGCAGACCATGATGGGCCATGTTGGGTTTTATAAGCTTGCTTTATGCATATAAAGTACAATGATTTATTTGCAAAAACCTTAATAAAAAAGATGTGTTTTAAAAAAAATGAAATGATGCTCTTAGAAGTAATTTTGAAATTAAACTCTTGCAATATGTTTTTAGGTATGTTCTATTTATATAGCACAAAGCTAGCCAGACAGCACTAGAACACTGTACAGGTTCCACGGCAAAGACACTATCAACGTGTGGTTGGATGTGTAGCTCGTTTTCCAGAGCAAAAATGCAGTTACTGCATCATTACGCATTGTTCTTTGAAGAGGTGTGTCTTCAGTTCTACAGCTACCAGAGATGATAAACTTGTCATCCAGATAGGTAGCTGTGCCGGTCGTGACTGTGTAATCTAGTATTACATTTGAGTATAGTATGTTGTAGAGACATAGGGCTAGATGTACTAAGATTAGGAATACCGATTTTCTAATGAATGAAACTCCTTTGAGTTTCATTAGTGAAACTTAGTGGGTTGGAATTAGAACTACCTCATGCATAGTAGTGAGATAGGTTGCAATATGCGAGCCAATAGGGATCGCAGCCGTGAGGGGGATGGTGGCCTGCTGGGCTCAGCAGACCGTCATGTCTGTGATTGGTTTTTAATAAAGCAATGAATTTTTTTTATGCAACCCGTTTTCCTTAAAGGAAACGTGATGTGTTTAAAAAGAAAAAAAAATAAACTTTTCGGTCCGTGAAACCACTGCCTGCTCTTAAAAAATAATATTTTTTACCACCAGTTTCAAACTGGTGGTAAAGTATTACTGTTTTCGTGACTGGAATTTGGTTGCAAAACAGTAATACATACCATACCGATAAGATATTTGGAAGAGACGCCCTAAACATGTACCTTCTAAATACCAAATCACAAGTACAAAATACGATTCAATAACGAGTTGCCCAATTGCATTTTGCCTTTTGCATATTAGAAAAAACATTTTTGCTTTCTACATCTGGCCCATAGTATTGTGTGTTTATGAAATCAATCACTGTTTTTTATTCCATCATTAAACTGTGCTGGAGAGCAATTTTTAGATTTTGCTAACTCGTAATCTAATTTGGAGGAACCATCGCTGTGTACTTATATAGCCATTGGTTAAGTTTAATATATATATATATATATATATATTTACTATAAAACCAAAGGCTACAGGGACATTTTATTTAGGTTCAGATTTTACACACACAAAATCATGGAAATTCAGCAGTTACAATTATATTTATCTCAAGAAACTATGACTCATGCCCTAAGGTTACCGTAACTAAATCAATTTCTTTTGAGTAATGATTGGGGCTGGAGATGTGAACCATGTAGTGTGGAGTTGGTAGAAGTTTCTTTAATGTATAAATTTGTTTGCAGTTTACCATTGTCAAGGTAAATAGTAACATCAAGAAAATTAATGCGCTCACTGTTGATCGTATGTGCGAATTGTAGGCCCACTTCATTAGATTTTAGAACATTGAAAAGTGACTTAAACTCTTGGATGGTTCCATTCCAAATTACAAACAAGTCATCTATATATCTCGTCCAAAGGACTATTTTGTCCACACACTGTTCATGGTGTTCACCCCAGGCAATTTCTTTTTTCCACAAGTTCATTGTTAAATTTGTGTAGCTGGGAGAAAATGAAACACCCATGGTGGTCCAGCATATATGTTGGTACACCTTATTTGTTGAATAAATAAATAAATATATATATATATATATATATATATATATATACATATACACACTGAAAAAACCAAAGGTTACCGGGACGTTATAATCAGGAAATAGAATTAAAAATACATAGAAATTGATTTAAAAAACTTTAAAAAACCTTCTTATATTTAAAAGTCACATTAAATATAAGCTCCTATGCCCTATCTTTACCCACAGTTAAAACAAGTCTTTTTTGTATTAGTGATAGTTCTCCAGTGATTGTCTCTGGCTGGACAGTAGGAATGTACTTGTCTGTTTTACTTGCATCTGTCAACGACAGCACACCTTATCACTGGTGTAGACAAATTGGAATTATAATTTTCCAGTAACGGTCTTATTTTACACTATAATTTCTGAAATACATATATTGTACTGGTGTCAGTACAGTTTGCATCCCTGTCTGAGTCATCTTACAAGTAGAAAAATAACCCTTGCACTGACTGATGGCACTGACTGATGTAAAAATGACATTTTGTACCAGCCAGTGAGCCGAAGTGTTTAATTATGTCAGCATATTTTTTTGAAAATTTGCAGAATTGCAAACTATCTAAACGAGAAATATTTCGAGGCACTTATGTTTTCTGTAAACATTCTTTTATCATTGCAAACGTATTCACTTTTTATATTTTTATATACATCATCTTTCAACATTTTAAAATCACAATTTTTGGTGAGTAAATTGTATCTGTTATGAACACCAGTGTCTTAAATTATTTTTGAAACGTAACCTCATGTACAAGGGCGAGTTGATGCCAGGTCACAGGTTGCACACTCCGCTGTGCCCAGAGCTTAATTTACCCACTAGAGTCACTTCTATTAATACAGTAAAGGAGAAGCAGGATTTCCTGACACACAGGAAGGTGCAGCCAGGGAAAGTACTCCCCCTCCTCCAGCATCGAGGATGAAAAACCTCACCAGAGCTCACACTCCCTGCCTTCTGCAGGTTTATGTTGAAGCAGTCACCTAATTGAAAATGGCTGGGTACACTGTGAAAAGATGGGTGAGGGCACCCAAAATGTCTGTCAAATACTCACAAGGCTAAGGAAAAATCAATGGGTTGGGTGGGGGAAGGTCACACCACCATGGGTGGGGTGTGGCTGTGTAGGCCCACCCTTAGAATGGCCCGACTGCACCTTAGCAGCCTGACAGACTGCAATATTTGATCTGTGTATGCAAGCCTCACACTTAAATAGTTAGATTACAGTCAACATACAATCATCATTCTCTAACCATGGCTGTGCTTTTTTCATATCTTCATTAAGACTTTGGAATAAGACTGTCATGAAATATATGTTTTTATTATCGATGGGAAAACATGATTCGTTTTTTATGTTGTTTTTGTTAGACTCTCCATTTATGTGCGAACAGGGAATCATCCAGACATCTTTTTAAACATTACAGAGTTTGCTCTTGTACATAGGAAATGAAGTCACTGATGCAGTGCTTAATTTGTAAATAAAAACGTGCTGGTGCCCAAAGCTCCCCTCTTAAACATGCGGCTGCTGCAATTAAAAGTGCAAACACGGAATACTGAGGCAGTGTAATCCCGAAGCCATCTCAGGCCCCTTCAAACCATTTACAGCGACTCCCTGCCTGATCAGCTCTCTCTTGCAGCTTTCTACTTTCTCCCTTTGTGACGCATTTTCATTTTTCCTTACCTCTTTCCTATATGTGTCTTGCTCACAGCAAATGCTTGAGGTGGAAGAATAAGCCCCGACCCTCAAAAATAAGTGCTGGTGCTCAGCACCGGAAACTACAAGCACAAACTAAGCACTGCACTGATGCCAGCCTGGGTTATATGGCGAGGCGTGCTGCTGCATTCATTGCCTCGCAATAATTGGTGACTTATTTTGCGATTATAATCACAATTTCAGCTACTAAGTTATTTATACTTTGAAAGTATAAAACTTTATACATTTGTTAAACTTAAAAAAATGCAACACCGTGCTCCCAGATATATTGACTCAAAAGCAATGACAAATGATCCAAAAAACGTAACTCTTAACGAAAAACATTTACAATTAGATCCTAAACGACATTGATGTGCTTTCTCAGGGGAACCTCCAGAATTTCTAAAAATATTTTTACATAGGTAAAAAAAATCATCAATTCTTCCTTCAGTGCCTGAGCATATTGGGAAAAGTAGTATTGCTGCTTCACTGTTTGTGGGGAAACCATTTTGTCCACTAAGGTAGAGAGACAATTCCAACTCTCGGGGCCACAAAGTTTGAGTTACTGCCTAGCATTTAGAAAATAAACATGAATACAGATATGAGCACCAGCAAAAATGCCAAGATTGCTCAATTTCATCTATCAGTGCAAACATGCTAACATGATAATTACAGCAAGAAATATTCTAGCACCTAAAATCAGTTTATATATTGTGTATCATTAAATATATTTTTGGGTCATTAGTGCATGACGGCTAGTGTAGTGGATATGGTTTGCCCTAGTCACAGTACAACTTTGGTTTTGGTTGGTCATAGGTGAAAAGCTGTATCTATACGATTCTCTCATATGGGAGCTGGTTGTGTTAACTGACACTGAGTTAATGAGTTAATGAAGAAACCTCACAGACAACACAATCATAACATAACGAGAATAGCTTCTATAGAAAACATGTAAAAATATACAAGATGCCCACTTAGAACCGGGGTACAATATGCAATAAAACAATGCTTCCATGAGTCTCTTTTCATCTATGTGTAAACCCAAACAACATACACCATCTACATAATCCTCTCCATCACCCATCAGTAATTCTTTCTTTATATTTGTGAACAACCACATGAACGTCATCAAAATCAAGTGAAGTGCAGACAGAACAGAGCTCAAAAAGTGAATTATTTACAATGATCCATGTTTACAGAATTTTCAGTAAATAACCCAGCCGTGGGAGATAAGAGTATTTTCTTCCCCGTGCATCCCAGTTTGTTTGGCGATGCACAGTGAGCGGTCGTGGTTCGATTATTGAGAAGGCGACCTGTGGGGCTTCTTGTAGTGAAATCTGTGCACCTATTTCAGGTATGTTGACACAGTCTGATTGGTGGTCCACATGGTTTTGATCTTACTGTTTTCTCTAACCCAGGCACTGTATCCTTTTTATGATAACCGATGTACAATAATTTGCCAGTCTGAATATGTGTTTGTCAAAAGTCTGGATTATTATTTATGTTTTGCCTATAAATCATATATATACCTCGTGTAAGTGAAATTGGTTCTAGATGAAGGTGACTTCTATCGAGTACCCAAGTCTGAATTCATGAGCAGAACAAGAAGCTTCATTGGGTGGGTCCATCTAAGCCATGCCAATGTGTCTCATTACTGGACTGCACATGCAGATGAAACAATACTCCTTAGCCCCTGTCCAATCACTGGCCTCCCTCCTATAACTTCCACCGTGCACATGGACATGACAGTGCATTTGGTAAGGGAAGCCCCCAAGGACTCATAACTGAAGTGAGAACACCAGTTGACAAAGGCCCCCAAACCACAACATGAACATCTTCTTAGCCATGTGGAAAGTTCGGTCTGAACCAGCAAACAATGAAAAGGGACTTTCCCAATACTACCTTCAACCAATAATATTTAGATCAGTGGTCTTACCAAGACCTAATTTTCATCTTTTTGAGGACCCACAAAAAGTACTTTATCTCTGTCTCTTTGGACACCACCATTTTGTAAGTTGTGAGATAAGCTATGTGTTATTACATAGGTGTGTGGGTCTAGCGAATTAAGAATCAATCTGACTCCTGACATTACATTTGATGGGAGAGGGGAAGAGTGCTAGGTCCCCGGCTCACCATCCAAAAACATCAAGTCAAAAGCCAGGGCATTGGATATTACAGTGCTCAGTATGATTATCAGCGCCCCAAATATTCCTTCCCTTCCCCCATACTTTCAAACAAGCATATTTTGGCATATTCACATAAGTAAATGCTATCCTAGTTTAGTGCAGTTTTAGTCATTTATGCTACATCTCTGATGTCATTAGGTGACATTGCGCTTTGTTGGGGCAGAGCAGTGTATTACACAACCACATTTCTGCACTACACTAAGGTAGAATATGTCCAAGACATTTCCATACATTTCTCACATATGGCACACCTAATAAGTGACATAATATAATCCTTTGAGCTTGTGAGAGGCTTTGGTTTTACAAGTTTTTCCCTTTCTCTCCATCAGAAAAGGAACAGACCAAGGGAATTTGAAGCACATCAACTATATTCTTTCTCAAGTGCGCCCATCGCCGCACAGATGTTCACAGTTAGGATTGTGTCTTTCACAAATCTCCATCCCTCTGGACTCAAGCGTGAACGGAACTGTTGGCTGGATCCTTCAAGGCACACCTGTGATTTGTTATCACAGCTCTTCGGCCAATTCATACATCCACACCCCAGAATGTCATCAAAAGCAGCTTGTGACAATTCAGAGGAGCTCATCTGGCTCCAATCTAAGTAGTGTTTAAAGTGCTGGACGTGTGCCCTGCAAGCTCTGTGCACTTGATGGGGATTACAGGTTTACTCTCCAAGTATCAATTACACTAAAACAATGGCAACCTTAAACATCCAGTTTGATCCAGAGTGAAAATTATGTATCTGTGGGGTTGTATGTCTGCTGTGTACCTGGGCATGTGTGTGCCTTTGTTGAAAGCACAATGGTGGACGTACTGCTCAGTTTTGTTGTGTTTTCAAGGAAAATGTCTTTTAATACTCCAATCTTGGGCACAACACAGCGTCCATGCAGCGTGCTTGACTCTCTGGCTTTACTTATTACCTACCAGCTTCACAGACACTGTGGTATGATGAACACATTGACCTTAGTGGTATGACTATATGCCTAACATTTTCTGAATGTGAATGATTATCCAATAAGTAACATGTACATGTTTCCAAATCAGATACCTAATTGAAAATACTGACAGGCCCCTTAAACAGACCCCCTACGGGATATCGCTATTTTGCCATTTGCAAAACAAATTGTGAAATCGGCATTTTACAAACGTGCCTGCAAAATCGGAGTTAATAAAATAACCCTTTCTTTGCCGGCTGTGTGCTGTGGCTGTTGCAGTAAAAGGAGGTTGATCAACATCACAGGCAGCAGAGGTGTTAACTTACCTTGTCAACTGCCTTTGAAATGCACAGCGCCCCAACCAGTGTAATTATCCTGCAGCCCCTCATCTGCTAACTCTGCAGGCCCTTGGAAATCTCTCCTGCCCCTACACCCTCCACTGCCTTTGTCACCCCTCTCCGTTGGCCCCTGTCCCTACCTGCCCTCTGCCTCCTATTCCGCCCTAACCTCCCTCCATGTCTCCTCTCCCGCGCCAAGCTCAAGGCTTCTGGCCGCTTCTTGGTCCTGTCCTCTGGGTTCGCCATGGTGAAGGTCTGGACATCTGTCTGTCTGTTTGCCCGTGTCTTCATTGACTGCCTCTGTATCTTCATTCATGTGCTATCCCTGACCACCTCTCTGACACTCTGCCAGGACCACTATCCTCCGTGAATGCATGTTTGTATTGTTGTTTGCCTGACCTTATCTTTCCTCCTCGCTCTTAAGCTCCTTTCATAAATGTGCTCTCCCTGAGCAGCACTCTCTGAAAGTATTGCTGTTAGCCTTCTCCTCTCTTGCCCTCGCCTCCTATGACTCATTTGGCCCTCCCACCCCCTAAAGTCTTATGCCCCCCAGTCTGTCAATTTAATTCTGCACTCTCTAATTGCTGTGCCTCCCTTTGCTAGTTTTCTAACTTTGAGAATATCTGAACAAGGTAATATGCACCTAATGGATATCATTGTTCATTCATTATTCATTCATTCATCTAGGAGGAATGTCGCTGGAGCAGGCTTGGTTTTGAGGAGACAACTCAGAATATTGGTGCTGAGTAGGAATGAGCAGGAATCTGGGTTTCTGGGAATGAGAGATATTAAAGGGAAAAGGTACTATGGCTAGCTTGGGTATGCAGATAGAGCTGTACCTCGTCAAGAAAGTTAAGCTGGACCTCATCTTACAGAAATTATTTGCCTCAACAATTCCTTCAAGCCAAACCCACGAGAGCGGCTTGGACTCTACTCCATTGATCCAGCACCCTTTCTGTGAATAAACTGTGGGGGTCATTACGACCTCGGCGGTCTTTTCGCAAGACCGCCGAGGTACCGTCGTGCTGAAGACCGCCAGTGGTGGCGATCTTCCGCGCCGCCTATTATGACCGCTGGCAGCCCGCCGTCCTTTTTCGTACGGAAAGCCGCCAGCAGCCATACTGGCGGACAGCGGGAAAGTGGAGGTTGCTCAACCTCCACCGCCACGTCAACAGAACACCGCCCACTGAATCACGTCCCATGATTCGGTGTGGCGGTGTTCTGGTGACGGTGTTCTGGTGGCGGAGCTGCCCCCATGGATCCCGTCCCCTCCCGGAGGATCAACGGAGAAGGTAAGTTGATCATCCGTTAGGGAAGAGGGCGGGGGGTGTTGTGTGCGTGCATGGGGGTGTGCGTGTGAGAGTGTAGAGGGGGTGAGTGAGTGAGTATATGCTTGCGGGGGTGTTGTGTGTATGGGAAATGTGTGCGGGTCGGACAGTGTGCATGTCTGTTTGTATTGTGTGCGGGTATGTGTTGTCCGGGTGTATGTGTGCGTGTAGGGGTGTGTATATGTGCATGTTGGGGGTGTGTGCGTGAAGGGGTGTGTATACGTGCATGTTCGGGGTCGGGGTGGGGAGGGGGGTTGTGCCACCTTTGGGGAGTGGTAGAGGGGTGGGAGGGTGGGGGGAGGATTCGTGGGGAGTAGCGGGGGTGGGGGAGACCTCTATCAGTGCCAGGGAAGGAATTCCCTGGCACTGATAGTGCCTACCGCCATGAATTTCATGGCAGTTCCCAACCACCCAAGATCCATGGCGGTATGCAGGGTCCTCATACCGTCAGCGGTCTAGTGACGACCGCCGGGTTGGAGACCGCAATCTCCAGCCCAGCGGTCTTCACCGCCATGGCGGTCGGAATGGTGAAGTGCCGGATGACACCGCCGCGGTCATAATCCCATTTTTTTTTTCGCCGGTCTGTTTGCAGTCTTACTGCCGCTTTACCACCGACCGCCAGGGTCGTAATGACCCCCTGTGTGTTTCTCAACTCAACCTCGTTCTTTTTTATCTAAATATCTCAAAGAAAGATTTCTGTATACAAATATGTGTCTAACAAGTTATTTGTCTCTGAAGCACTAAAATACTTTTTTACTGCACTAGCTCTTCTTGCTCCTTCAGGACCAACATAATTAAGTCTTTTTGTCTTGTAAATACCAACCCATTCCTCCATCCCTCCTGATGGGATTTTTCAGTATCCTAATTGAATGTGTTTTCAAAAACTGTTAAAAATAGTCAAGATGGTGACATCACTCCTATTTCGACTTCTGAACATATATTTTACAGTGCATTGTTATGTGTATTATCTTATGTAGATTTGTACAGCACACTATCACCCTGAAAGGTATCCGGGAACTCAGCAGGTGGGAGTCTAGCCACACCTAGGACCTAGTGGGACTAATCAAAAAGCCAGGCCTTCAGCTACCTGTGGAATTCAAGATGTGAGGAGGAGGCCAGTAAATTCCACCATTACAGTACAATGTTCATTGATCTATTAACATCGTAATCCTAGGTGATTCCACTTCCCAGCAGGTCTTTGGTGGGAGTCAGTACTTCCAGACAGTAATGCTTTAGCGTCATGAAGCAAGATTTTTGGGCTAGGACTGGAAAGCAAAAATCAATTGTACGAGTGCAGCAGATCACCAATGTCAAGACGTGCATCATGCATTGGTGAAATCATAAAAGATGGAATTTTACCAAATGAAAATGGAAGACGTTATAGCAACCATAGCCTGATAATATAGGGTATTGAAATTAATGTTACTTATGTTTACATTGGGCATATGTAAAGGTTATGCAGGAAATCAAGAGAGAGTTCCCTATCATCACTGCTTTTGTGAGAACGTGTGCAGATTTTCCTTACAGTTTGCTCAGATACTTTACAGCAGGATGCATCAAAAAGAATCAGAGTGTAAGATTACCCTTTGCTGCTTAGCAATATACACGGAGCAGGTTTATCCCGAATACGTGATCCAGTGGAAAGATTGATGTACATGCCTCATAAGCTATAAGCTGTGCACTCCATCCTACGGGGCATGTTGAATCACAACGCACTCCAGCCCTGCTTATCTAAGTAAACTGTGTATCCATCTTTTAAAAAATTGTACAGAGAGTCCATTGTCTTTATCTGATATGATGAGGTTTTACACAGGCCACAGTCTGTGCCAATAGTCAAGCGAGCAACTAACATGTCGGGGGCTAAAGTTCTCCCCCCGCCTCGACAAAAAACAACATTGTGCACTCTGGCAGAACTACCATTTGTAAACGAAAAGTAGACACTCCATTGAAGTTAATACAACAGCATCACCAGCTTGTAATTACCACAAAGAAGCCCAAAGTCACATTTCTGAAATGGCAGCTCCAGACAGCTGTGATTTACAGGTTGGTACTAGCTTAATGGAAGGCTTCCCTCAAAATAGTGATTACAGCTGTGTAAGAACAGGGAGAACTACATGTATTTATTCACTTACATGTTAGAGTCTCATTGGTGAGGCAAAGCCTGTCTGATGCTCTCAGATGAGACCCTTTTCCTGCATAAAGATTAGTTCTAAGCAAGTTTTAGAAGTTCAGTGGTTATTGTTTTCAGAACCGCATGTAGTTTTGGTTCAGGGCTCTCTAGTATGGGTTCAGGGCAATCTACAAACTAAAGCTGTGGACTAGCAAGAACCAACGACATCGATGAAGCCTTTCGAAATTTCTTTGTGTCCTTGAGCGAAGATTCTTGTTTGCTGCACATTGGGGGCGGGGCTAATAGACAGCACAATTATTTTAATTCTTCCCTCCAGGCTGTGCTTAATTTCTATTAGAACATTGGAATGTTGGGAGTTCAATTGAAAACAATGGAATGCTACGGGCTTCTAATGGCCGGTAGAAGCCCGGAGTGCAAATGTACCAATATTATTTTTCACAGCTGTTGCTGTGAATAAGGGCCTCAGGGAGCCCTAGGGGATTTCAATCCCCTAGGGCCCCCTGAGGCCTATGTTTTATTTATTAGGACATTTAGTGGCAGAATGTTCTAATAGCTTTATAGCTCCATAGCTTGGCTATACCAGCATTAATGTCTCGCTCCCTTGCTGGAGCGGGCCTTTAAAAGACAGTGTAACCAGCTACAATGGGCTATAAGGCTATAATAGAGTAAGTGGCAGAGACCAAACCTCTGCTCAGACACCCACAGCCGGCGCTTTTAAATGTCAGCTCACCAAGTCTGCGTAGCCTTCAATCAACCTCATTGCTATTCCATCCATAATCAGACACTTCCTCTCCCTTTATCTCACTCTTGCAGGTTCCTGCTTTCTCAAGTTTGACATTTTTTCCAATTTTTCTTCCTCCGTCCTTCTGTTTTGTGTGCTTTTCCCTCTCTTGCCAACTGACTTTTTTTTATTATTTACATGACTCAAACAAAAATAGAAGAAAATAGATTTGATTTTTTTTTTTTGGTGACAGTTCCTTTCTGATGCAATGTAAAATACCTTTATGACTTTAAAAGTTGCTTTTGTACATCTGAAACTGTGTTTAATTTTGGAATTAGCATGTGATCTGGAGGACCCGGTTTCAGTGAACAAAGTTCTCTGTGGCTTATTTGCCAGAATCACGAGAGCTGAGTTGTTTTCTTACAGTTGTTGACAATAATAATTCAGTCACTGGTATTAGAGATGTGATCAAGAATAATTTTCTTTGATGGGTAGCTACACCATCTAAAGATTCTATAAAGCTCAAATTTAGGTATAAAGGTCAGATAATTTTTTTCTGTTCTGTAACTTTTTAAAAAAGTAGTGAACGTTATTCTACAGTTTTCAGTTCCGACTGGCATAACTGAGCACTGGGTATGTCTTTTCTAAAAGAATTCCCCTGGCCCCCTCCACTCGGAAACCACATCTCTGATAAATGGAAAGTCTTTGTGTCTGGGCCTTTCAGATGTTGGGAACACCTGCAGAGGACCATCAAGTTGAGCTGTCATACACTGACGAGCAAAAGACATGTTATACCCCACTTAACTTCCCAAATGCCAGTGACCCACTACATGAAATCCTGCCCCTTTGCTTGAAAATATAAGATAAGAAAAAAACCAAAAGGTTTCTCTAAGCTTCGAAATATGCTTGAACAGTAAAGGTCACCTTGAAGAAAAATCTGGTTCAGGACAAAGGCTCTTTTTCAAGTCAGTAGTGGTTTTTAAATGTAGGAGATAAACACTCCCTTTGATCGTCTACAGTGTGAACACCACCCTACTCCCCTCTGTTGCACTGTTCTCCAGCCAAAGCACAACCAGGAGGCGTGAATATGTAGATTTTCAGTGAACACTTGCATAACACACCTGATGTGTATGCGTTTGTTCTAGAGCCTGTCCCCTGTAATAAAGACTTCAGGTTCATTTTTACTTTCCTATTGCAAGGTGTATCAATGAGTGTGGCTACACTTTCAATATTTGAACATGTGCCATAACAGTGATATTATTTAATAATGTCAACTATGGATGATGTCATAATGTCAAAGAACCCGCACCCCTTACCCCCCAAATATAGCAAGGGGTCCTGGAAATATAACATTGATATGTGATGCATATAACATTGGTGTGTGATGCACTCACCAAATACAATAAAATTAGCAAAGAAAGAACGAGAAATTAGGCAAATGCAGGTTGTATGGGACTGTGCCAACTTTAGCTCCGTGAGATTTTCACTGTATGCATAAGACGGGTACTGGCTAGAAGTGAGGGAACTATATAGAACTTCCTGCTTCTGGTCACTTTAGCTGTATGCTCTGGAGGTAAACCAGGAATAAATAGAAGAGGGGCTTGCTACTCCCCCAAATACAAATCCCTTTAGTTTTACTGGAAGAAGCAAGGGAAGAAGGTCAGGGCAGACTCTATGTGTGGTTGTGTTGCACTTAGGGAGACCCCCACTAAGTATCTTGTCACCCTCCCACCACTGAGAGGTGGGTATGGACACAAGTCATTAACTCATGTGTAACACTTTTTTACAACTGTACTTCAGCACACAAGAAGAAATCATTCTCAACCTGCAATACACTGTGCAGATATACACAGATGTCCTTCAGTCACTATGCCAGAGAATCCCCTGCAAATCTTCAACGCACTCCATGCAGGCATCCTGGATATATATTCATGGATATTCCAGAATACAGATTATTTACTTTTTAGGCTTAAATCCCAAGCTTTGCATGAAAATGGTTCAGAGGTATTTTTATCGCTGAGTGCAATTTAAATTAATAACGTACTTTTTCCCACAAGGCACACTAATAACCAGTTATCAATGTCTTAAACAGAGGTATTTTACTACACAAATAATTTGATACTACAAAATAGCCTGGGGATATCTGCATTCCTCTGGAAATAAATATGGAATTGTGCACAGGCAGCTCCTTTCTGATCCCCTTTGACTACAAATTGTTTGATTTACAACTTTGAAATATGTGGGTCAAGTCTGTTAATAGTAAGGCACCGTTGTTATTTTAACAGGAATGAAGAGACATAGCACAGGGGCCACTTAACCAACAAAAATTGAATATTGCAGATAAGGGATACATATTTATTATACAGAGGCACATAGCCACGCCAGGAACAGGTAAGATTGACACCAAATGATCCACAACTGTTCAGTGAAGACACGCTTGGGTACATTTTTTACATTATCTGGAGTAATGCATATGGGTGGTTAGTTCATGGAGGGTATTGGGCCTCTGCCAGGGCAAAAAGTCATATTAGATGTACTCACTGAAACTTATGAACATAATCAGAGGTGGATTTGCAACCTCGTATTTGTCAAGTATGTTTTCATGCACGTTTCCCTCTCAAGATGGATGTTGAGCAAGAGACAGTCGTATTAAGCCTCCTTTGTGTGTTGCTCTTATCTTAATCAGTCCGGTCCTCAACCCAGTGGTGCGGGGAGTATTGAACCCTTCCAACAAGGGATGGCCTCACCCTACGTTGCAGAGCAAGGAAGGCAAAGCAAGGCAGGCAAAAAATCACACTCACTCTGGTAACAATTTATCAAGAGAGATCAAAGCCCAACCTTGCCTCTGGAGGCTTACAGCAACTCAACAGTTTGCACTGGATGTTTTTCTGTAGAAGAGTTGGGAATTTTAAGTAATTACTGTCTGATAAATACTTTTAATCCCACTTCGGTAATATCAGACAGCAAACCCGGAGGTAATGGGCACCTTTTGAATAGACTGAATCTATTGAAGCAGCATGCAGCCCAATCTGGGATGGCGATTGCAGGCCATTCTATCTAGAAGTTATGCACTGTTTCTCCAGATATTTCAAGTTATCCAAGGTCAGGTGTGAGATTTCCATTAGGAACTTGTTAATGCGCTTTTCCCATTGTGTTCATAGAACTATGAGCTCCAGAATGAAAAGGGATGTAAGTTGTATTTAAACAAACACTGCCAACGCTAACAGAGATCATTCTTGACAAATATATTTCTCCCTGCCCCCATTGCTGCAGTTCACATGCATGGAAGTGTGGTGGCCATTTTGGAATAATTTGTCTTTTGTTTTATGAAAATGTTTTCACAGAAGTCCACTCTGCGTGTGTACACATGGGTGGTAGACATTTTGGAATGTTTTAGTTTATGATCTGAAGAAAAATGACTTCAAGCTGATCACTGTGTATCCATATACATTTTGTTGTACTCCCCAATCTGCACAACAATATAGTGCAAAAAAGACAAATGCTTTTTCATAAAGTGATATTCGCTATAGGAGTATATTTCCCATGGCCTACACACACACACCTAATCTGTTCCAGCAGCAAGATGGTCTGCCCATGAAGAGTAGCACGTTCTGCAACTGGAAAGGGCATGCAATGTGGAGCAGGCAATGGGATGGGATGGGAGAGGGTAGAGAGCTGGGACACGAGTGAGTTGGCATTGTACGGATGGCGCAGAGGGACACTGTGCTGAGTGGCCGGGTTCTAACTAAACATGGACAGTGTGAGAGGTGGCCGATTTGATAGTAGGTGTACAGAGGTGAAACTCCCGTGGAGTTACACTGCTACACACCACTTGCTACCCCTTATGACAACAAGAACAGTTTTCTCCTTGCTGCGAAGGGTTGCTGAAGCGTCCTATTCTAAAAACAAAATAGATAGACCATGTTTTATGCTTCGCGACTCTTACGAATTTCAAAAAGGACTACACAAAATTGCATATTGCATGATTTCACCCTCCAATCATCACTTAAAATAAGACTGAGATCATTTGAAATAATTCATATTTAATTTTTTCACTTTTTATGACACGGCTCCTCAAGGAGAGAACCACAGGTAGAAATTGTAAATATGCAAGACCAGCACATTATGGGCTGCTGGGTCACGTAATAATTGTTTGCCTGTGATATTTTCATTTTTGGCAGTAATTTGCTCCGTGCTTGATATTTACAACGTATCTGCATTGCACGATCAAAATAGAGTTTTCATCAATGTCAACGGTATTTAAATACCGTTTTGCATAAGAAATGAAAACTCTAACAATACCTTTTTATGATGATATCCAAATATCGCTGATGCAAATCTGTTTCAATGATACAGTCAACACTGATGGCAGATCCAAATGCCATTTACAAAAATCTACTTATATTATAAAGACCAATGTATTTTCTACACATGTGATACACACAGTGCCTGCAACAAGGGCACAAAACAAGAAATAGTTTGCAAGGGGCTTCAGAATGAACTACAATGTCTTCTCTTCAGAGGGTGAGCTGTGGGCGGGATGGGGCCTTTGAACTTGAGAAGGTCTGGTGGGATTGCTGCAGGGGAAGAGCAGAGGGATGGACGGATTACTGGGAACTCCAAGTTGCTGAGACAATATTTAGCTTTCTAATGGTTCTGGGCCAGTGTTTTCATTTGTAAATGAACACCACGCAGACTGATTTATTTAGGCATATTGATCCTTCTGATATGAAACATACTTTACATATTTGGGTTATTAATCTACTTGAAATGGATAGGAGTCTTCCAGTGCTTAATTTGTAAATAAAAACATGCTGGTGCCCGAAGCTCTACTCTGAAACACGCGGCTGCTGCAACTAAATGTGCGAGCATGGAATACTGACACAGAGTAATCCTGAAACCATCTCCGGCTTTTAATCCATTTACTGGCACTCCCTTCCCCTTCAACTCACACTTGCGGCTTTCTGCTTTCTCCCTTTGTGACGCATTATTGATTTTCTCTTCCTTCGTCATTCCCATGTCTCTTTGCTCACAGTAAATGCTTGAGGCAGAAAAGTAAGTGCAGCCCCTCAAAAATAAGTGGCAGTGCCCCGCACCAGAAACCACCGGCTCAAATTAAGCACTGGAGTCTCCTACTTGAGAAACTGCAGGAGTCAACATTAATCCTTGATAACAAAGGTTATCACATAAACATGTGCCTGGAAAAGGAAGTCCTTATTGGTAACATTGCATGTGAAAATAAATAATCAATAAACCAGTTGGTCTATGGTAGGCGACTTATAGAGCTGCTAGGCACTGAGAAATACACAGGCACAAACAAGATCTATACAAATAAATTCGTTTTAAGATGTTATTTGAACCATCAGTCTGCTTTAGCTTCCAGATTATATGGGAGGGAATTCCAGAGTTTAGCCATCACTACCGGAAATGCTCTCCCCCATCCTACTGGAAGGACAGAGCAGGGTGAGCTGGAAGAGTGATACCAAGTGAATTTTGCAGCCAAACATTCCAGGCTGCAATATCCAGATCTCTATTCACAAGAATTAAGGCCTTAAAAGTGTTTTGTTTAATAGGCAGCCAATGTAGTTTGTACAAAATTGGAGATAAATGTGCATTTCTTGATGTCTTAGTCAGTAATCATGCTGCAGCTTTTTGAACCAGCTGTACCTGGTGAGTTAAATTAGCTTTGGATGCCAGGTAGATGGCATTGACATAGTCAGGCCTTGATTGAATATGTGCATTCACCACTGGTATATGAAGGCTATCCACCAAAACAGGTAGTAACATTTTTTTTAACTAAGTAGCATGTTTTAAGTAAACAATAGGCTGTATGTGATTTCATAGAAAAGAGATTTCATGGAAGACCATTACTGAGAATCCATTTCACCTAATTGGTTTAATGGGAATTTGCAGGATGAATGACACTTAACATTTCATAAAAGACAATGAGTTGAATGTCTTTTTTGTCATAATTGGCCATTGCATGTTTTTTTTTTTTAAGTGTACATGTAATGGTTGCAGGTATTACTTTCAGAAGCAGAGTGCTTTATTGCAGGGGACTAACTATCTTTTACATTCTCAAACAATTACTATGGATGATTGTAATGGTCTGACCTTTCACATCCCCTACCCACCATCCATCCCTGACCCCCTCACAACTCCTGAACAGTATCCATCCTTGCCCTCTAACACCCCTCACCACATTTAAGCTACACCCATCCCGACCCCTTAAATCCTCTCATTCCTGGATCCTAAAAGCCTTTTCTGCTCCTAAATGCCACCCATCTCTAAACCTTAAAAAACCCTCACTACCCCCAAACTCAAGCTATTCCTAATGATAAACTCCACCCATCATTAAATACTAAACTGCCCCTCACCACCCCTAAACTGCACCCATCACTGTTCTCTAAAAAAACCTCACCACGCATGAACAACACCCATCCCAGATTCATAGAGTCCCCTTATTACTCAACAGACCATCTATCCCAGACCCCTGAAAACCTATCACTACCCCTAAACACCGATTCCCGATCCCTAAACGCTCTTTCTACCCCCAAAATCAACCAATCCCTGAACTCTAAAACCCCTCACGAAGTGTAAACTCCACCCATCACTGAACCATTACGAACTCTCACTACCCGAAACTCCACCTATTTCTGAACCCCAAAACTCTTTCTACTCATAAACTCTACCCATCCTTAAACCTAAAACCCATCACCACCTTTAAACTCTAGCCATCACTGAGCCTTAAAAAACCCTCACCAGACCTAAACTCCACAGATGTATGAACCCTAAAAACCCCTCAACACCCTTATACTCCGAATCTCTAAACCCTAAAAACCCTCACCACCCCTAAACTCCACTCATCCTTGACCTCTAAAAATGTCTCATCACCCCTTGATATCAACCATTCCCGAACCCTAAAATCCCTCATTACATCCAATTTTAATGTCATTTTATAGTTTTCCATAACATTATTTTCCTTTAAAATCTTTCCGTTAATTTTCTATTTTTTGGGTGTTTTGTTAAAATTGTCTATCCTTCAAATTGGTTTTCCATGATTTGGTTTGTTTCAGTGTGCTTTCTCAGTTTTCGTTTTTCCATTAATTCATGTTTACTTGCTCTTTAAGTGAGACATTTCACTCAATAAAATGTCTTTTACAGGAGCAAGGAAAGAGACCCATTACTGGAGGCCAAGGAAACTATGAAATCATGAAAATGTTCAAAATAATTCACCTTCTCCGTGTTGATTTGTGTTTTGGGGTACTATAATCTCTACTTTCAACAAATACATAATTGTGACCACAATAAGACAGATAAATATGCAATGTTCCATCGTACAGCACCCTTTTAGAAATGTAGGTGGATTCTAAAAGGAACCTTTTACCTATAGATTAGTACATGTGTGTTATTAAATAATTGTGTGCCTAAGAGCCTCTTAACCTCAGTGATGTTAGTTATGTCATGTCATTTCCACTACCCCTGGCATTTTGGTGAATCAACACCCATGTGCAGAGCAGTCAAGAAGAACCAAAGCTTGGACCTCTGCATTATCCTTAGTGATTCAAGGAGATTGTCAATAGCAACCTATACATTCCAAACACTTTGATCAATCTAAGCAGGACAAGCTTTCATAAACAAGACCATATAATTATTAGGCATTTCTAAGGAAAGCCTTAATACCATGAACTACAATGTTGAGATCTGCTAGTCAAAAAAGAATACCAGGAAATGGCTCAGGAAAAATAGAAATAAAGTGATGAAGACAAAACCTTTGAGGGGTTGGTGTCAGGTGAGGAGGCTCACAGTTCAGGAGGAGGAATAAGGAAAGGTTCTTCAAAGAGGACAATTGTAGAACAAAATCCCTAGCAAGCAGATCTTTTAAGCACACATTTTGTGAAAAGGTTAACAATAATACAATATTTGAGGGTTAGCCAAAATTACTGTCTGCAGGTCTACAGGGATTAACTCTCAGAAAATGCTTAATTAAAGATCCATTGTTCAGAAATTTGAAAACGTTCTTTATGCTTTGGAACAAGACAACAATGTTTAAGAATCTAGCAGATCTTTACACATTGTGTCACTGTCTGTTTTTGTCATCTGCCTAGGAAACAAAAGCTTGTTTTTAGAATTTTCTCTGTGTGAGCAAACTGAGTTGTCTTAAAATAAATACCAATGCTGCTTATTTTTTAATTCAGTTTTCACTTTATAAAGTGCTTGTCCAAAAACATATAGTACAAATAGGACTGCATTTATATCAATTCACTGTTTAAACATGGTAATTTAGGGTTTGCAAAATTATAATTCTGATGGCTTAGTTTAAAGAAGGGAGCAAATTTCACACAAAGTTTGTTGCATTCATCAAGCATCGTGCCCAAGTAAAATTGCTTGCAAACTGTACATTTCATTATAGATTTTTCCAGCACTTTTTCCTTTCAATATAGTTCTGCAAAGGAAACTACGATTTCCTCAACTTTTCCTTTAAATAATTCACATTTTATGGGATTTTTCACTCCTTTTTTTAAAATGTTGCCTCGAGGAGGTGGGAAAGTTAAGAAGTTACAAAACAACTTCACAAATTTGTCAAAAATCATTTTTGCCAGTTTTGTAGTGCCACAATGTTTTCAAGCAAAATGTTCACAACCACTCATAACTTCAAAGGACAGCATTTATATACTGGTGAGGAAATTTCTTTTTTTTATTTCTTGTAGAATGGAAATTGGGAGCTCCTTCGGTGTGTAAAAGAGGGATTGACAGAATTTCAAAATATTGCTTTGACTACAAGGCTATTTTTCTGTTGCATCTTAACCAGCACCTGCAAACTAAGGTGAAGTACATGTTATTCACAAAGCTTTTGAAAACTGAAGGATTAAAGCAAGTATGACAGTGTTAAATATAAGATGATGCACTGACCGATGCGTAGCCAGCGCTTACTTCTGGTCAAATTCTTACTGTTTGGATCAAAATGTACAATCTATATCTCCACTTTGGAACTGATACACATAATAATCTCCCAGTATATCTTCTGACCACCCCACCCTTTCAAGTGAACCCATTAGTTAGTGATAAGTTACTATTCACCAAAAATCATGGAGCAACCTATTGTCATTTCCTAATGTGCTTGCTTGTTAGTGAAAAGTGCCTTGAACTGGTAACAAGGTCACATGCTTGACATACACAGGATAAACAATTAAACAATAAAATAATAATCATAAATAGGGACTGCTTGTTGAAAATAACATGATAATAGAGATAATGGTTTAATAAAAATCAGTTTAGATATTGAGAAAAAAACTCTTATTAGGTCAGTAAAGTACCAGAATGGCGTCCCTAGCCAGGTTGTTGGAACCTCATTGCCACGTGGGTTTTCTTACACTGAACGGTAATTATGCGGCATCTTTCTGGTGATTGTTAAAGCATCAAAGTGTACATTCAGCATGATGTCTACTTGTATGCTAAAACTATGAGATAAGATTTGAGGTAGGGAGTTGAAGGTAACCGGCAAGTGGCGATCAGGGAAATGTTCTATTTCTAACATTATTTCCAGTTGGGAGCAGCCCTTCTGCTTCAAAGAACTTATATACCAAAGCAAAGTGAATATAAAATAAAGCATTTGTGAAGAAATACATTTTCTGCACCTCAAAAAATGTCTTTTTGGGAGTCCGAGTAGATCAAATCGACCCAAGTGTCCAGAGTTTGAAATTCTGAAAGTTGTGGTAGTTTTACTACTTGGATAATTGTGCCTATAAACGTATGCACTGTGACAAGGTGCAACTTGAAGTTTTCAATAAACAATATTTTACAAAAATGGACAAACGTCTTCATTCTTTGGGATTTGGTGTAATGTGATGGGACAAGTGGTATCAAGGTGGGAGTGTCAAATGGCAAATGAAGTCACTTCCTCGCCCTACGTGATCTGGTTTAGGTGACTACCATTGCGCCACACCTGTTTCAATGGCGGGCATGTCAAGCAATGGTTGAGCCCGGCTCAGGCTGAAAGTGTGAATCTGGTGGCTAAGCTCTTGTCCCATGGTGACTGCCGAGCCAAAACAGCTGTCCCCCACCCGCGGAACAAAGCAACGCAATTTTAAAAGACAAAAAGCACTTGACGAAGGACAATTGTGCACAAAAAATCTACAAGTTTATTTTATTTGCTGTGTCTTTAGCTCAGCTACATTTCACAAAAGTCTCACTAGACTTAGTTAATCAAAGTAATTGCAGTTATAGATGTGCTGACCCATTCTCTCTTTAAACTTCTTTGTTAAGTTAGGGGAATGCAGTTAACATTTGAAATAGTCTCCAGCATTCTCTTACACTCAACTTGGTTATGTTTTTTAAAGAAAGAGACTATTTAATACTATAACTATATAGTGCCAAATTGATTTAACATATTTATATAAATATCTATCTACCTATATATCTATCTATCTAGCTGTACATATATGTATCTATATATATATATATATATATATACATATATATATGTATATATATAGATACATATATATATATATATATATATAGATACATATAGAGAGTATATATATATATGTATACATATATATATGTATATATATATATATATATATATATATATATATATATATATATATATATATATATATATATATAAAACATTTCTTGAAAACTGTGTACTAAGTTAGGTCATGAAAAACATAAAAACATTAACCTCTAGTGGTAAAAGTGAGTGTGAAGGAGATATTCATCCAGTCGCTAAACTGTAAAATGTGTAGACATATGTAACCAGGAATTGTGGGGTATCACAGAGTATTTACTAATTCTGTGTGTAATGGGAAATGTAGTGATACATCATATTGTTATCCCGGCTTTCTCACTTGGTAAAATTGTGTGATACTATACAAAACACTTCACTGTGCCGCATGATAAATGAGTGTCAAATGGATGAAGGACTTGAATGAATGTATTTCAGAATGTGTGGAATATAAAAGCATCACTTTTTACAGAATAGACAAGGATGGTTCAGATATAACAATATCAGCTGCGACCCCTTCTTGCCCCTTGTCGCCCCTGACACTGCCTCTGTGACACCTGGCCTCAGAGGTGACAAAGTCAGTGCCAGGAGCACACGGGCAGCTGTTGCTTGGGCTCCACTTCCTTGTTTTCAATATGAGTTTTATTAATTACACTAATAGTGAATAATATATTACTGTTAATGTAACAGAAAATGGAGTACAGTTACCTGGAATATGACCCTTCTTGGTAGGTAAGGAAAAACACTTTTAAATGTACGTTGTGTGCATGCTTGCGGGTGAGAGTAAGCTTATGTAAAAGAAAGTATGTGTATGAGTGAATGTGTGCTTGAGTTAGTGTGTCTGTGTGATACTAAAGATGAAATGGCGCGTGACGTCCACTACCCCTGACATTTTGGTAACTCAAGAAACTTTCTTTTGTTTAATTTATGGCAGTGTTGTCAGGGCATTTGTTTGGGGATCATGTTTAAAAAAATATTACTTTAACAGTTGTCAAAGCAGTGGTATAATTTAAGATACTAAAGTGAAACACAGCAGTCAATGAGGAACCTGTGTGATGGCTAGACTCGGCTTTGGCTGTTAGAGCTGATTGATGTGGCTCATACAGCTCTGGCTTGGCTCGACCCATGAATTTTCTGGCTCGACCCGTGAATTTTCTGGCTCGACCCGTGAATTTTCTGGCTTGCCGAGCTCTAGCCCAAGAACAACCAGAGACAGAACGTCGCTGTTTAGGTCGTGGGTAATGACACGTTTCCTTTACTGAGGACCTCGACTTTTGTTGAAATAATTGACGAAGAGCAAGGTAGCCTTGCAAACGTGTCTGAACAAAGAACTCGGCTAGCACAAGAAGATCCAGAAAGCAACATTTGTGGACATCGTTTCATTTCTCTTGCTCTTTCGATGGAGAACATAGTCTGGGGTGAGATGGACTGCGACTAATAACCGCGAGGTCTGTTGAAGGCTGCTCCTGCCCCAAGCACTGCACAGACCTGTGCCCGCCATTTTCGCGACATTCCTGTGGTAACCTCAGTTGTAAGTATTATGTGTGTTTGGCTGGAAATGAAAGCACATTCTACCGAATTCCCACAGCCTCATATAAAATATACGGTTACAGTAAAAAACAAGCCGCTTTTCTGGCCTCGGCTTTGCGCTGCTCGACAAACAATGAGTCCTGTTTGCCAAAGGTTTTGCAATAAATATTTGTACGTAGCCCTGAAGCCCCAGGGCACAGGTCTCACCTATAAATTAATTTCAACTAAAATAAATAAGAACGGCTCTGCTACAAAAGCTCAAATGTGTTGGCTTCCATGGCTCGTGCGTGTCCCTCCTGCCACGTGACGGCGGGAAAGAGGAAAACTTCAGAAATAATAGGAAGGCTTAGAGTTCCCTTGGTAATTTAGGAACATTTTGGAAATGATTCGAATCTTTTCGCCATGTGTTGTAGAAGGTCTCTTTTCACCTACCTGACAAAGATCGAGAGCTTTCATATAAATCTACAAACATCGAGCTCCTTGCCGCCACTGGTGTAGGTGGCAGGTCCTTCTCTCTGTTGTCACCTTCATTACGAGGTAGATGTAATAAGACCCGCCGTAATTACCGGTAATATAGGCGTGCGCTGTGCGGGCATTACTGTGTGTGATGTTACTGTCCCAGTATGTGTTTTCACCTTGGGGGGAGCAATAAAGCGGGGAATCTATTTTCACTACTGTCTGACCTCCCCCCCCCATGATTTCGTCCACTCCCCCCTCCGTATGAAGTCCCCTGCTAGTCACAGGAGGAATGTGTCCTGGCAAATTCCCAGAGGTGTGGGTGTAACCCAAATTTCGTGAAAATACAAAATGTATGTAAAGACAAAGAAGTAGCTCCCCATGGATAGATATAGCACAGGATTGTCAATAGCAGGAATATCACAAGCTTTATTGAAATTTTAATAACAAAAGCGAATACTCAAAGTTTATGGACAATATGGTATGTTATAAAGAAGACATAACAGTCCTGAATGTGGAAAGTATTGGTGTGTGTGCTTTGGGTTAGATTTCCTCCATTTAGGGTCTCCAAAAACAGTTTTCTGGTCCGACCTTAGTCGTCATCTCATGAAGGGGAAGTGGTGCGATCGCTTGCACATCGCATAAAATTAGAAATGGGACAATCCGCTGTGAGTCTTCACCAAGGGGACTACTCTCCAAGTGGATCCACTTAAGTCGAATTATTTGGGGTCATCTGCATTCAAAGTATAATTCACCAATAACGTACAAGCTTTTGCATTTTTCTTCAAATATTACAAAAAAATTGAATTTACTAATGGTCTTAATTGCGAGTAAAACAACTTCTACAGAATCAACAGGTGCACCTCTACTAAATTATACAACCAAGATGACCTCAGCATATATGAAGTTCCTTGTTCAGATGACTGCTGAAAAAGGGATACAACTTTCAGCGTATTCAGTTTTGAAACCCTGTACTGACTAATCCCAAAATAAATATTTATTAGTGTTTTTTTTGTAATATTTATTAGTGTTTTTGAGTAACTTATGAAACAGTTGCCTTTGAGAAGATGATGCTGCAGAAGAGAGGAGCTGATCACTGTACCAGCTGCTCATATATATTTGTCAATGTGCACAATGCTAGGCCCCAGAGGCAAGAAGTGCTGCACATAGCAAAGGGGTAGAGATAAAGTCTGAACAGGTTCACATAGTTAAATATTATGTCATCTTATATGGTAGGAGAAATGTTTAAAGTGCTAACTAACATAGTGCTAGAGATACACCAGCCTGCTTATAAAGTTTTAGGGGTAGGGCATTATTAGATTGGTTGGCATGTGAATCAAAAGAACCGGTTGAGCCTAAGGTCCCTTCTAAATTGTTCTAGAGATGGGGGACATCTCAAGGTTAGTGGAAGGCCATGTACGAAACACTATGGCATAGAAGGTAAATGCTTGTCTCCTGGTCCATACTTTCGTTGCACCTGGAAATGTCTTCTAGAGGAAGCTGAAGACTGACAGTTTGTCATTCTGTTAGCTTGGATTCTTAAAATGAATAACCACCTATATAGTGTAGTATCCCTTAAACCAGATGTTGTCAGGCTGGGAGAGCTAGTGCAGCTTACTCTGGCTGGGAGAAATGGGTTTACATTTTTTGGCCCATGGTCACATAGGGACAAACATTGAAGAAAGCCTCAGCAGCTGCAGGGTGATACGTTGTATGCCTGTGAGAGATGCATCACCCCCATCATTGAGGGACAGCACCAGACAGGCTGCAGTAGAGTAATGGTCTCATGTAAGACTTCATCTTATGAAAGAGACAGTTGTAGCAAGATCAGTTGTGAGGGATGAGGTAAAGCCATCTAAGGCCACCTCAGTGAGCCTGGATCTTAACAGGATTGGTTCTATTGGTCCACTATGAAGGAGATCATCCACTACGCTACATCATTCTATTTAAGGAACTGAAGGGACATCCAGGTTTGTACAGTACCATGGGATGACCTAAGTCGGTACTGCATTACAAGTGATAACCGGAAAGAGCTGTCATCAGAGTATTAATAGGTGCAATGCTTTGGAGGGAGAGATGATACTATACTTGGTTCCAAGTAGAGACAAAACATTAATAGGGTATAATAGAGGCGTTATGGATCCAAAAGTTACCATAACTGAGGGTGCCCTGCTAGTCTCTATCTCAAAATATTGACTGCATGATAGGAATTAGTAATATGTGAGGTCTGTGCTGTTCAAGCCAAAGTCAGAAGATTGGGGGGGGGGCAGTACATCCAGATGTTCCTTGATGTTAAATACCACTCAGAGAACGAGCAGAACTAGAAGATGTGCCAAGCCCATCATTTTACTGACAAGTGTTATCATTTCCTGAGTAGATGGATTATGCTTTGCTGTTGCAGTGGGGGAAGGACACTGCTTGGAAATGCTGTGGAAAGGGACTTTACCTGCTAAAAGAAGGTGAAATCCATGAATGCAAAAAACAGAACAAGTGAAGAATCACTGTGTTACTGTGGGATTTGGAGGGGGGAAGAATCAGGTCACTTTAGGGTAACCTTGTACTCCACTAGTAACACCGGGTGGGGGTAAGATACCAGCCGTAGAGCTAGGCTACTAGTAATGAGAATTCTAATGGGGTACCAGTCATAGAATGCATTCTTGGTTTTGTTTTTCAAACAAGACCAGTAAGTGGAATTAACCATAACAAGAAAAATTCACAAATGTTCTCACACACCAATGCTCATTACTGGTGTGTGAAAAAAGCTTCATTCATGAAGGCAAAATTATGCTGCTAATTCTCAGCATTAGGAATGGTGTGATTTTGTCTTCATAAATAGATGTCTACATTTCTACTAATACTGTGGAACGTTCATGTGGGCAAATGTAACCCCAGGATTGCATTTATGAGAGCTCTTTTAGATTTATGAGGTTTCTGGGTTGGTTCTCCTGTCAAATTAGTGGGTTTACATAGACACTTGAATTATGCAATGGGAGAGGCCCAAATTATGCGTCAGGGTCGAGTAAATTGCATTTTCTTGCTGCATAATGTATGCAACATAATGCAGCACATTTTCAAATAGTACCACTTCATTATTTCGTCATTTTTTAACTCGGTAACTCTATCTGGGCATTTTGCACCTTCATATTACAATGGTAACACACGCAATAAGCAACAGAACAGTAACCAGTTCAGTTTTGCAAAGGGCTTTCCACCTCGCGGTAGCACACGTTGCTGCACTTTTCGTAACTTTTGAATCGCTTGGGCTAGAAACAATTTTTTTGGGTTATGATCTGCAGGTTATGCAGCAGATAACGGATTATGTGGCAAATGACGCAAATCTATAATTATGTGAAAATTATTGCGGCCGCAAAATCGCATAATTCCAGTGACCGCCATGTATTTCCAGGTTTCCTACATAAAACATTTTTAAAAGTAGAAAAGGACATTTCAGTGTGGGAATAGTGAGGAAACACCCTCCTATTCAATGGGGTATTAAAATAAAGATTTTCATGATTTGTCTGACTCAACCTACTCATAAACTGAGAATCCTTCTGATCCTACTTTTTATCAGTTGTTTTTGGGAATAAGGCCTAACAATGGGAAGTCACTGTTAATACTGTATTTGTGCTAATTTAATCCTTTTCAAGTTATCATCTTAGTTTAAGGACATATTTACAGTTTGGGTCCTTTTGTATTTACACTAAAATGAGCATGGTTATACAAGTAAACTCAGACATGTAATGTATATCTCTGCAATCTAACCTTCCTCCATTACTGCTGCAGCTGCCTGCGGTCCTGGCTCTGGGAGTGCCCAACGTCCAATCCTGCAGGCTGAACGAAACAGCGCTGAAAACAAAGATGGCCGAACAAGAGCAGTTTAAGTACCACTTCATAAGGCGTGCATTTAGCATTTGCTGAAAGAGCACCAATCAAGCATAATGACATGTCTGCATGATAAATCACAGTCTTTACAGGCCAAAGCTAGGTCAGCATGCCATGTCAGAGCAGAGTTCTCAGTGCACTCTAATCCCAGAGTCTAGATTTGAGATGAAAAAGACGATTGCACTTAAAAGGGAGCTTGTCAATGGATTTAAAAAATAGATTTTTAAAAGTGTGCTTAAGTGGAGCCAGACAATCAGGGCCGAATTCGTGCATAATAACGACACAGAATTAGGTTGGAGACTTTACAAATAAAGCACCACACTCCTTTCATGCTAAGCAAACGCAGGCATGGAGCTGGAAGCAGATAACAAGTAGGCTGGAAGAATTCAAATTACACTCGAGAAATGTGCATAATTCCAGTTTATCATGATATGCAAAATTCACGAAATCACTTAAAATTTTGCAGGTCACAACTTTTTATCTAATTTTTGCAGATGAGGGGCTCATTTGCACAGAAAATATCTCGTGAAAAGGCCAATCTCTTCTTCATATATCACAATACCTTTATTTTTACCTGATAGGACATCCACATTTCACCTTAAAATGCAATTTCACAATGAAAAGGTAAACAATTTCCTTCAACAACCTGGACTGAACTCGGAACCGAAGCAGCCCTGACAAAAATGTTCACACCACCTCTGCTTTCTTCCTTTCTCTACTTTCTCTCTCTCTTTCCATCCATCAGTTCTCTGTCCCTCTTTCCCCTCTCTTCTCCATCTCTGAGTCATCTCTTCTCTCCCTGCTTAAAACCCCTGCTGTACTTCCTGCAGTAAATCTCGCATAGCTGGAGAGAGAGCAGTGGTACCACCAGCAGAGCCCAGAGTCTTGAAAAACTGGCCTCCGACGACTGCAGCCCCCCCCGCCCCCCACCACCACCACCACCACCTTCGGAATAAATGGCCCTTCCAGCCCTTATAACAACACAACTCGCCATTTGCTATCAAACTTGGATGACACACTGTCAAATGTGGTGGAATTCAGTGATTAAATGGTGGAACTAATCTGCAAATTAAGTCCTCATCTAAAATAGTTTTTTATCTTATCGAAAAGAAAATGTGACAGTTGAATATCTATCAAAAAGCTGTGTTGGACCATTTTCTTAACAAGGTGCTTTTTTAATTGAATGTAATGTGTGACCATGGAATCTGGAGAAAGGTTTTGACCATGTGCTCAATAGTGCTGCACACTGACATGACCTACTTATATATGTACAAATTTGAAAGTCTTGTCCCTTTTTATGAAACTTCAAATAAACTCACTCTTATCGTCATGTGTATCACACCTTCTCCATTACACTATTAATTATTCTGCAAGAGAAAAAGGCAGTCTTCAACCTAATCTGAAAGTGCAGAGAAACGCTGTATAATAACATCACTAAATTGGTGAAATCGGACCCTTATCCCATAAAAGGAATCAGTGTATATCTTACTCTGATAAAATGGTGTCTGTCACCTGAGGATTTGTCCCAACTAGTGTCAATGTCTTGTTTACTAGCTCAGTTGATCGTAGGTATACTTTCCGTACTTTAGAGGACCACTATCAAGAAGACCGCTTGAAATATTGGCCCTCGCATTGATTAATACACGAGGATTGCTCAGTGGCCTCTGAAGCCTAATCTTGTGTCATCTGCAAAAGCCACCACTACCTTTGTGAAAATATTTGGGGCAAAGTGTCTGAATGTGGGGAGCAGATGTGAAAGTGATAACGGAAACGTAATGGATGAATATATGGAATCCGTAAGAGTACACTGTAAGGTCCCTAAAGCAAGTGAACACCTCCCGCTGTCAGGCACGTAGAACCTGGGCCACAATGACTTCCCCCAGGTCCACAATTCAGTATTGACCTCTCTTTAATTGAGTAGAACCAATTTGCTTATTTGGGCAAAGGTCACTTTCTACTTCTCCAGATGTGAACAAAATTAGTGCCTCTGGATGCTGCACAATTTGATGCTCATAGATATCTGTGTGAAAAGAAATAACAATGGCCCATACCTATAAGATGATATCCATTATCACAACTATAATCATTTGTTAGCTCTTACAACTCCTCTGATGATTTCAGCAGATGTTTCCCCTTCTACACACTGATGGAAAATAGGATTTCACCTGCAATGTGTTGTCAGAGGTCTTTCTTCTCTTATGCTATGTCACTGATTTTATCTCCCTGTGATATTTACAAGGATGGGCCTCTCCAGGCCAGGTTTTTCTGGTCATTGCAAGATCATTTTCACTGCATTATGATATAATTTTCACCTAATGAAACCCTGCCAATTTAGAAAAAGGATGTAGAATTTTCCTCTGCAAATTTACCATTTGCACAATTGCACATGCATACACAATTTCTCTGCACATTTATCTTTTGCAACAAAAAATCCAAATAGTTCCAATTTACATGCACTTGTGGGGAAAATGTTTCAATATTGGCCTGTATGACTATTGAGTACAAAAATACTGACATGGAGAAATATTGTCGTCAAAATATTGACTTCCAGAATATTGTTAGGGTAAATATATAGGTAAATATACATTTACTATTATTAACTTCACATCCATGTACCTTGAGGATAAAAGTATACATGTATTGTATGTCCTTAAGATACATGTATTTGGAATTAAGTAGAGTAAACTTATACTTATCTACCATAATGATATCTGGTTATAATATTTTTGCATATCAATATTCAAAACTCAATATTCTGGTACCAAATTCTAACTGTGAGCAATTGCAAAGTTTTCCATAATCTATATAAAGCCTGTGAAACATACATTTCACACAAATCTAAAATATGACAAGCCTTAGAAGTCACTGAGCTATTGCCTGGAAAGCAGAGACACAACTGAAAGACATCCACATGCTTATGTCACCACAGAACATGATTCCTGGTGGCATTCCATGTGACCTTAGATGGCACTGTCAGCTCCGGAACTGGCTGAAAAAAACTTTTAAGTCCATAAATACGTTCAGAAATACGATTCCTGCAAATAATTCATACCAAGTAAGACGATCAGATTTTTTAAGAGAATTGCAGAGCAACTGTGAATCCTTGTAAGCTACTGAGAAGGTACCTTTTAGACAACATTCTCATTATTTGCTGTATTAGTACACGAAAAGTAAATTAAATGAACATGATCTAAATAGTAATACAGAACGTAAAGTACAACTACTAGTTACAGAAAACAACACACCCCACTACATCAGCTGCACTATATTGGCTCGCATTGCATCTTCAAAAACGAGCTTTCATGAAACTGAAAACGGGATAAAGTTCCTTTTAAAAATAAAGGCGAGGTCTGTGGTTTCCCACGAGCCCATAATGACCGGAGAAGTAGAGGAGAGAATGTAGGGTCATGACAGGAAAAGAAGAGACAATCGTGAATGTGTGTCAAGATTTAATGCTATAAACTTAAATATTTTGCAGCTGTGCACAGTGTTAAACACTTCACTGTGATTGGTCAAATGTACCCCAAAGATGTATGCTAACAATTGTAGACCAACTCAACCCCATTGGGCCATAGTGGAAGATGACAAAATACATTGCTGATGGCAGAATGCCTCGGTGACTTAAAAGCTTGCTGACGACAAATAGGTTGATCTGCAGACACGAGTTCTTCATTGAGCTTGCCATATATTCCTTCTTCAATATTTTTAGAAGTGTTTCTAGATGCCAGTTTTAATATGTGTTCATCGCGCAACCACTCATACGTTAGTGTATCAATTAAAAATACAGTCCACCACTTTTAACGGACAGTAATTCTGTATCCAGTATTAAGCACACAATTTTACTCCGGGGTTTCTAGATACTGACTTTAACTTAAACCACCACTCTTACTTTAGGGCGCCGGGTCATCGGGTATGGGCAGAAGAAAAGACTACTGTAGGCAGCTCATGTTCTCCTTCTGTATATGGCTTTTATGTACTGTAGGAAAGTCACTGTTTAGTTTAGGTCCAGAAAGATCTACATTGGGCCTCTTTGTCCCATCTTTGTGAGTCTGACAGGAAGGCTGTTGAGAGTGATTCCACTATCGAAGTGTTCGCCATATCAGCAGTGTGTCGGACATGACATTCTCATCAGTGAACAACTCACTGCCTTGGTTATCACAAAATCATGAACATGAAATTTGTCCCTTCTGCGCCAAGCACATTTTTTACTACTTCTCCCTTGCTTTTTTCTTTGTAAGCTACAGAATGGGTGGGAAGATGTGTGATGGTAACCCTTTTCCTCTCATACTACCAGACCTTAGTTCCCTAACCCACAAGAAGGAAGGAACTGTGACCTACAAATTAAGAAGTATTACTATTCTGTGATTTTGAACTGTTATAAAACCAATAAAATGTGTTTAGTAAATAAATACATAAATCAACTGTGAATTATTTTATATCACAAAAAGAATAATGATGAATGCTTAACTCTATGGTTTCTCTAATTTGAAGATAATTCCTGTTGAATTATCCAACAAATTGACTGCCCATAGTGAAATGATGCACTACCTGGCGGTGGAGGGTCACCTGCTGCTGCTCCTACCAGTATAGCTGAGTACCTTTTACCTCTGGTCCTTAAGACTAGTGATGTTCCAGTTGAAAGTACTGAATGATTCTAGTCTGAAATGAGGCCCCTAGTGTGCTACATTAATACAAGAAGCAACCAGTGCCCACCAGTGGCAACATGCACACATCGCTTTGATGAGATGAGCACCCAGTATTCTTGTATTCCGGTCTTCACCCACCCTGAAACAACTGGGTCTAATCACCAAAAGCCCACCAAATTTCTGTAAACAGTGTCAGCACATGGACTGCCTCTCAGCCTACAACTTCCATGCATGTTGGATTCATCAGTCTGCCAACATCTGGTGCATGCTACTCATGTGTGGCATCTGGAAATGATACAAAGGTATCTTTGGCACAAAAGTCGACATAATGCCATTGCAGCCTAGACTGTTTAACAGCACCGTGTTGCAGCCTTGGTGCAGACAACTGAATAGACTTTCAATTGTGACAGTGAGATTGATCAGAAGATTTCCACAGAGAGGACAACGTCAACGGCCCCTGCTCATAAGTTCTACTACATTAGTGGGCCACTTAAAATAACATGCATCCACGAAAGAGAACACCAGAAGAATAGTCAACCAAACATCAATGTGCTCAGTCAAAGGAGGGCAATAACTGTCTAGGACATTTTTAATGGCAGTTCTTATCATGCAAGGTGGTTATGATCTGCCCAAGAAAAGAAGGAAAGTTTACTGACTGCAATAATTTCCATCAAATGTTTGAATTTTGGGATTTTTAAAACATGTCTAATAAGGGAACAGAAGGAAACAGCTGTATTGGCTGGCTCGCTTAGAGCCACTTCAGCTCTGGAACCTACAACGTGTACCGAGGAGGATGCTGGGGAGAGGAGGTATGTTTTATTTATTGGTGGTGATTGGACAGCTTTTGATTTGTTTTAGGTTTGTCTGTGTCCTGAATTGACTGCTGCTTTTTGAGACAACAGCACGTCATCATTGGAGCATGTGTCATGTGAAGAAATATTATTTTTCATGGGCACAGTTATTTTAATTAAACCATGAAGTTTGGGAAATGTTGGAAGGATAATGTTGGATACTGCTTTCTTCTGGGCAATACTTTGGTGGTTAATAAGATACTTGAACAATTGGTGAACAAGGCGTACTGCTTTATCCATCTTTATTACCACTACCCATGGGCAATCACTACAAGTCTTTGGTTTTCTTGCCTGAAAGTGAAAGAAATGAATCACCACATCAGTGGGTGTTATATACTGCACCATCATCATCAACAGTTGTATGGTTTAGCCCTTCTTCAAGAATTGTATGTTATGGGAAAGGAGGATTTAAAGATTGCAAGAGGTTTGGTGAGAGGTATTGTTCACAGCCCTACATGAAGGAGAAAGATAAAAAGAATACTGTATCCAAAATAATTTCTAATGAGATAGATTTGGAAGAATGATCAATTTAGCATTTCTCATGACAAAATATTGAAGCCCAATGATATAGAATCAGCAAGGATTTAAGATCTGGGGTTGAGATTTCCTTAAGTAATAATCCACTGTTAATCTTTAAATTTCCTCCCAGTCCAACACAAATGCAAGTTATTACTTTCATCATACATTGAGCTTATGAGATTACCTCTCAACGCAGGTTGCAGATGATCACAGAAAACAAGACAACATTATCTTATGTTTTAAATTAGGATCTGATTCACCTTCATGCACAAAACCAGTTTGTTTTTAGAGGCCTTCAGTTTATTGACGATTCCACCCAAAGAATCTGGGTGTCCGATCTTTCACTCTGTTCTGATGACTGTGACAAAAGCAGCGTGGGCGAGATGCACAAGATCAAACAATGCACTGCAAGAGCTGAGCAGGTGCCTTCCTTCGCACATTCCCTGCGCTCATCTCCTGAAGGCTCAGTTCTCTCACGGTGGTTTTACATTGCTCTTTGGTCTATTAATGAAGGAGAATTGAGTTATTTCACCCAAGTGTGTTCCGTTGTTGATGAAAGAGAGTTTAGAGAACCAGAAAAATACAAACTTTTCTATTATAGCCTGTTGTTTCTCGGTGTGAAAGCGCATACACCTATATGGGCTTTTGGCCAAATATTTTTTGTGTTATGGCACATTGCCACATTTGTGTTGTAATTTCCGTAAAAATAGGGAGGTTCAAGGGCCCAGGGTCAACTTAGTGTTCCTGTTGATGAGGGTTTTTAATCACTGGAGGTCTTTGTCACCAGGAATCCCTGTGGCAACTGAAGTGCTGCCAGGTTATGCAAATGAATGCGCTGCCATGCCAGCACGGTGCCAGGGTGATTGGTGGTTAGTGTATCCAGTGCTGGGAGGTACACGAGTCCTCCGCTGCACTGCTAAGCCAGGCCTATGAGCACCCCTGATACACACGACATAGACTAACCACGCGGCTCGCTGACTGAAAGATGCTCTAATACAAGCAGTTGGGTTCTAAAGCGTTCTTACAACTAGTGCACCAAAGACTAACAACTATAGCCAACCGCAGAACTCTTATCCCCAAATTGCTGTCTAATCCTTATAATCATAAACTTACTTTACTTGAAAAAACGAGAGCAACTCGCTGATGGAATAACTATAGAAATAAAGTTAATGTGGTCTAACTAAACCCCCTAATGAAAAGCTAAGCATATAATGTGATAACATAGGTGTAGGGAAGTGGAGCATAGTTAGTGGAAACAATTCGTGGGTGGCCTTCTAAGCACTTCTTTCTGAAGATCCACTGTCTCACAATGTATCAGAGTGTGTGAGCATTATAGGGGCCATCCAGTGTACAGAGAAAACATCGTTTTCTTCACCCAGTTCTGCATCTCTAACATTCACCAACAATAGGCATTCTAGCATGCCGCTTTGTTTGATGACGTCTACTTGGGTTTTGAGATTTACTGTGACATTATTCTCTGGATGGATCCTTTATGCGCCGGGGGAATGGAGTTGGGGGACTTCACTTATAATGCACAGCAAAGACTGCGGTAGACTACAAAATAACGATGAGGATAAAACTGCCGGATGAGGATAAAACTGCCGGATGCAGCACTCAGCCAGCCAGAGGCACATAGCTCTAGAGTGCATCAACAGCCAAGGAACCAGTTCAGTGAGAGAATAAATCACTGCTGTGCTCTGCATGCAACCTCTATGCTCAGCCTTTCACTGTTCTGTACTGATGAACAGAATGCCATTAAGTTGTGTGACCCGCAAAACCTGTCAATAAACACTATTGCACAAAAGACAACCGCTTTCCATAGCCGTTCAACCCAGTGGTGTAACATTAGCCCCCGCAGCTCCAGTGGTGCTGGAGGGGCCCCAAAGCACATCAAGCACTGTGCACGAGCGGTGGGCCCCTGGCCTGAGTGCTCCTGACTGGGGAGGGGTGGAGGTGGCTCCTCCATGTACTTTGAAAGGGACCCCCTCAAGTTTCGTTACGCCACTGGTTCAACCAACAATGCAGGAACAAGTAGAGAGGAAGTTGTCATGATCACAACAGCGCTGGCTCTAAAAGCAAAGCCTTCCCCAAATTAGAGACCTTGGAAGTTCACAAGCCAGAGCTGAAATGTAATGAACACAGGAGGGTAGTTATTGCAAGTGGTCTAAATGGAGAAGTCAAAATTTCTACCTTCCCAGAAAGCAACACGTGTAATCTTCAAACAATTTGGAATGAGACAACTCTCACCACCACTGATACAACTCAGATGATTATTGTAGGACAATGCCTCTTTTTTGTGGTCACCCCCATTTCTTGCTAGATTTTGCACCAGATTTTTGATGATTCACACTGAGACACTGATGTCCAGTACCCAGTGAATGTGCTCTCACCCCTAAAGATATGTTGAATTGGTATACACCTAATTGGCATATTTAATTTACCAACAAGTCCCTAGTAAATAGTACAAAGCATCCTCAGGCCCTGTGAGTTAAATGTTACTAGAGGACTGCAGCATTCATTGTGGCACATTAAATTGAAAATGTAAAACATGACTGCAGGCCTGCCACCAGTAATTTGGCTGTACACGTTTAAACTACAAATTCAACCTGTCAAAATAACCACTTTTGACAGGCCTAAACCCCCCTTTTGCATGTTAATAAGACACCCATACGTGCACCTTTATTTTCCATAAGGCAGGGTGTTTGCATGATATGTAAAAGTAAGGCATGCAAAAGTTTAATATTAAACATGTCCTTACACTGGCAATTCTCTATACACTATTTTCACTATAGCAGGGTTAGCTGTTCTACAGTATAGGATAGCACTGGGATACTTGATTAAACTTAATAAAGTTATCTCTGCCTAGGAACTAGATAAAAAGTTAATTCTTGGACTTTTTAAAATAGTCACTACAAATCAAATCCTTTGAAAAAGTCAGATTTGTAACAAATATTTTACAAATAGTACTATAGAAAAAATAAATAATCTGCCCAAACCTCTAGAAGGCCTTTTTCCTGAGCTGCCAACTGCCACTCACAGGCTAAATAGTAGGCATGGGCGGAGTTTGCGGAGTTCTGCTATGTGGAACTCCACGAAGTGCTGAAAAAACTCTGCTGGGCTACACGAAGCTCTGCGAGCGGCGGAGTTTGGGTAAGTCACGTTGTTCATGCGGATTTTTAGCACCAGGAGTTTCTCCAGTGCTATAAAATCAGCGTGCACGGCATCACGCAGAACGCCAGAAGGCACTTACTTCTTTCTGATGCTCAAGTAGATTTTCTACTCAAGCAGCTGCTTCCTCAACATGAGCGGCAGATTTCTCAACACGGGCGGTTGCGACCTTCTGTGACTGCCCGCATTCAGAAATCTTGCGCGCCAAAATAGCGATTTTTCAAGCTCGCACTCGCCAATTTAAAATTGGCGGGCCACGTGAGAGAAAAAACTCTGCTCCATGTTGCTTTGCTGAGTTTTTCAGAACTCCGTGCAGAGCGTGGAGCGGGCAGAACTCTGTGAACTGTGCTGACGGATCAAAATTATTCACCCCCTACTAAATAGCCAGGATGGCCAGGTGGCTGTGCACAGCCATTGCAAAGGATGCCTACCACATCACTTGCAAATGTAGCTCACACCTGGGACCCCTTTTGTCTAACTATTGAGGCAGCAATCCCTCTAGAGAGGAGCTGCCTCAGATCCAGAGTAACCACAGGGGAGGGTTTACTCATTTTCCTGGCCACAACACTAGGGTGCGCACAAGAGCTCTGCACAAGAGAGGGAACTTTCTGCCATGCTGAATTTAGATAGTGAGGGGCACCATGGTACTGTCTGCAGTAAGGCAAACAGGAATGAATGCAAAAATGGTTAGGTTTACCCCTAGATTAGGGAGGAGTCTGGAGTCAGTCCCTCCCAAAGGCTAGTGCCAAGCATAAATGTGGAACCACTGGCCACCCTCTTTGTAACACTTGTGGTCCTGTGGAAGACAGAAGAAGCACTACACCTGCTATTGAGACCTGTGATGAGAACCCAAAGGGCTGGACCTTCTCCCACTTGTACCTAGGAAAAAGAAGCGGACCCCAAGGTTCAGTTGGCTGACCGCTTGTTAAGGTACATAAATACAAAAGCATAAGGAGCCCACTTTCCTGAATGAGCCCAGCTGACAAGTTTCAACTGGGCTTTCCATGGACTCTACCAATTACTTCTGTTGATGAGAGCCCTGACACCTAAGTGCTGTTCCCTAGGTCCTGAAACCATTGGCTGGTTTCAGTATGTATTCCTCCTGTCTATACCCAAACGCTGGGACTTCAAAACGTTTTCAAGACTTTCTGTTGGAAAAACCATTGTAGGACCTAGATCAACCTGCCAGCTGATCCATACTGGGTGCATCTTTGGTGGACCTGACTTCACTGCAGTTCCCACCTCGTTCTTCTTTGCAGTTGCAAATCCCATTTTGCGAGCCCAACTCCAACCGCCATCTGATAAAGTATGATCCTCTTCGGCTTACAGCTTGCAGCCTTGCCATGCTAAGGAAATTTGACTTCCAGGAATGAGTTTAACTTGGTAGGAAGAAATCATCATTAGACCAGTTGGCAAGCAGCATCTGATCAATGTTGTTGGCTTCAGGGGGGCACCAACCCCGGACTTTTCCAGCTCTGAGTTTTTCCCACCTTTGTCGATGGCTTCACAGAGACTTCACCCTTGGTCAACCCACCATTGAAGGGCCATTCTTCGGATCCATACTGCAGTCTTGCCCCTTTGAGGACTCTACCCTTGCAGAAGATTTCTGAGTCCCAAGGTAACTCTGACTGGCACCAACCTGGTCTTTTTATCTGACCATCATGGTCAGCGTTAAAACTTACATTTGTCCCAGTCTAGTGCAATTGCTGCTCGCGGTTGATGCTTTGCATATTTTGGTACTATTTTGATTTAAGATTTTAAGTATTCATATCTCCAGTTTCCCTTACTGGATATTTGTCTTTTTTGGGGTAATTTTGTTCATTACAATATTCCATATTTTTATAAATTGGATTGAGGTTTTCATTGTTTTGTGCTTTTGACTTTTTAACTGTTTTGGCACTTCTAAATGCTTCACACGTCTTCTTATGTTAAGCTTGTCTGCTCTGTGCCACACCTACCAGTGGTTGAGCTTAGGTTTAAATTGCTAAAACTTTTGCTGGACCTAACAAGAACAGTAACATTATTACTTGTGGTGGACTACCATCTGCCCAATTAATAATCCACTTTCTCACAGTTATATGTAACTTAAATCTCCCTGCGCTAATCTACATTCTTGGAAGGTCAAACAAAGGATATAGTCATCTTCCAGACCAAATAAGGAACACTAGGGAACATCTCAGATGCTGAAGTTGGACCAGCAACCCATGTATAAATCCAGAAGGACCACAGAACACCCGCAACATAACAGAACTACAAAGAAATGTCCTTCTATTTAACAATATCAAATCAAGTGACTGCAGAAGTATTGAGTCTTGCTTGCTGCAAATGCAAGACATACTTATACAAAGAGAAGCACATGGACAGATCTCTCCTACATCATCAATATATAGCATTGCAAATCTTAGCAAGAAGAGCAGAAGCTATCCTTATCTAATATTGCACGGCCCAAATACCCAGTTTTCCTCTGAGTAGGAGCTAAATGACAGTCTCTTTGTCAAAAAACAATCACCAGCAGTGACACATTGTGCAGAATACCAAAATCTAATAGGCCCAGATAACACAACTCTTTAAGACACTGAACATTTAAAAGCAGTACTAAGCAGTAAGGCTTACTATAGAGCAGTAGTTAACTTGCAGGGGAATAAGTTGGAAGAGATTGACTGATACACTCTCTAAAACAGGCCCCCTTACACTCCTCCAGGCACATTCTCTCAGGATTGGATGGTGAAGTCAGAACTCAGCACTCTCTAATTCATAACTATAAACATGTGCATAGCATAAAACTAAATACATTCATTTTACTTTCAAAGACTATAGCAAGGCTATGAAAAACATGTTCATATCGCTAGGCATAACCTATTACATTTTGTTGAGAACTTCCAAGTGACGTACCTGTAGGAGGCCTGGAATTTTAGACAATTAAGGATGAACAATGCTCATGTAGTACAGAAATTTGCTAGACCCAGCATGCACCGCTAATCGAATGGTGGACTACAAATTATCATCAATAGCACCTTGGATAAGAAACAAAGCTAGTACCGACAAGTTCGGACTTCATCAGAGTTGTTGAAGCTATACTGAGGGGGATTCGGCCAACTATACAGCAGTTGCTAGTTATTACCATTTATCTTCAACCTTCTCTTAAATCAGTTAAACATGAACTTGATGCTTTTTCTCAAAGAAATTGAATTAGTAAAATGTACAACTCCTATAGATGCCACAGTCTAACTGGGGACTTAATCTCTGACCATCTTTTAAAGGAGCTAGCCAGGAAATCCTTTTAGTGATATATCTACTTCCATATTTTTATCATAGACCACGTCATGACAAAAGGATCTTTGAGTTTTTCAACACATTAGGGCTCATAGCCAGGAACTGCAGATTCAATTAATATCAGCCACCAAAAATGTCATCTACAGTATCAGGAGACAGTACTGTATTTTCCTTCCCTCAAAAAGAAAGCTTTAGGGAAGAGGAGACCAAAGGTCATTGTCAAGAAGATCACAGGGGCTCAAAAATAACTTGGGGCATTACCTTGTTGTCTCAATCAACTTCTTTGCCAGAGAATGAGGAGGATGCAAAATCATGAAGTCACTGAAATTTGACAAATAAAACGTAAATCCAAAGCAGAGATACTGCAGACAAAAAGAGGAACCCTAGATGACAAGTGGGTGGGAAATCTTTCTACACTTAAAAACAGAGATAACATGAACTTCTGTCTAGTAAGTAAAGCTAGTGTGGAAGTAAAAGTCTGTCAAACTATTGTATACCAGGAGAACTAGTAGAATCCTACATACTTACGTCTATAGGATTAGCAAAGAGAAACTATTCTTACACCTGCTTTGTGAGTCAACAAAAATAATGCTATCAATCCTGGAAATACTAATCACAAACTTACACAGCCCTTGCTCAAGTGGGCTACATTTTGATGCCATAAAGCAGACCCCCCAACTGACCGAGCTGATGCTCTCCTGTCACTTTAGGGCAATACCTTTATAAATGACAGCCTTCCATCATCTTGAAGGGGTTCAATCTTCCAAGCAATCCATAAAATAAAAAGCAAATCATATCCAAAAAATTATCAACTAATAGCTTTAGTGGGCACAGATGGGATTTTTTTTGCCAAAATAACCTTGGCAAAATTAGAAGCCTGGGCTAAGGCAAAGATCATTCTAGTTTACACACAGACACGATTTCAAACAGGTTGCTCAATACTAGATACAATCTTTACCCTTAAATCAGTAATCAGTAAAGGAATTTCTAATCACAACAACAAAATCTTCATGTTTCAAGGATTACAGTGCTACATTTCATCAGATTGATAGTGTGAGGCTTTGATCCAAACTGCAGGCCTGATGGATAGATGGTACCCAACTGCATACTGACAGTAAGGCTCGGGTGATACTTTTATTTGATAGTGGGCTGACAATGAAAATTCCGATGTGCAACTGACTCAAAGAAATGTGCCCCTTGGTTCCTATGTTGTTCTGTTTGTACTTCTTCGACTTACCAAGCTATCTGAAAAATACCACTTTCTCACCAAATTTGAACTCTCATCACATCTTCAGTCTGGATTATGCAGATGATTTAGTTTTTCTATCAACTTCGCATATCGGAATGCAGACACTACTCACCAGACAGCAGGCTGAAACCCTTCAAATAAATTTTGTACAGCAGCTATTAAATCTTCGCCATTCAATCCCACAAAAAGAATATGTCTAGAATTAAAAATCATGCCAATCTCTGCAACCATTGAGAAAGCAATTTCACCTACATGACAGAACATGTGACAGATCTGCACCAGACACTCTTAAGACTTGCTTATTAAGGTATTGGGCTAAACCAAGGAATAGCTTAATTTTCTCTTCACATAAAACCATGATCAAGTCATTAATAGAGGCATGGAAATTAGGCACTTAGGGCAAGCAGCCGAAAATGCCTAATATCATGAAACAATGGTCATTTGAGTCTGGCCTACTGAAATCAAAACTGAATTGTGAATTTAAGTATTTAACATCACCATATAACTCGAGCAGACAATCTACTTAACATCTTCTTTGGAGGCACATATTAAGAACTACTTTCTCCATTCACACCTCCGATATAGTCCTGTTCTAGAAGTAGAGGTTTCTTGGAGAGGAATCACCATGCAAAACAATCTTCGATGCTTCTGTGCCTAGTGTTCACAGACTATTGACCACTTAATCTATCATTGGCGTGCATTGTTTAATATACTTGCGACTAATCTTCAATGAGGAATCATGTAGGACCATAAATTCAGCTGCTACACTATGTTTCTCTGACAAAAGTAATCAAATTATCAGTTGTGTTATTATTTCTTTTATAGTAAAATTCCCCAATTAGAGGCAAACTCTAGATACACATTGAACTTTATCAGAGCGAATCTGCAAAGGCATCTGAAGTGATAATCACAGCATATCAAACTGAATTGCAAAAATGTGTTCAACCAAATGATTAATAAACTAGAAATTAACATGAGGACATTTAAGAATTGCTTCATCTCTTTGTTTTCTAGCACTAATTTGACATCGGGTGATGAATCTTATTCAACTTTGATAATATTTGTTGAATTTATTGTTTTGAGATATTAATTACACACAATAAAAATGTACTACTGCTGCTTCCCCAATGTGGCTATACATTGAACTTGTCTACCATCTTATTTTTTCAAGATCTGGGTCGATAAAGTAGAAAAACATTTACTTCAGAGGACAATGTAAATTCGTAAATGAGCGGAGACAGGAATGCTTGTTTTTGGCCCTAAACCAAAAGGGGCACCGCATGTAAAAGGCAAATTAATGTGGTATTATGATGTATTAGCTGAATATAATAAACGCACATATACCTAAATATAAATTATCCTACAGATCATATACAGTGAAAAAATATAAGTAAACTGATCGGTAAGCCTTAAAAACGTCCATGCATTAAAAATCAAATGCATTGTTCCTAAGGAATGTAAATCCTGTTTTGGTGCCATCACACATTGGTTTGTATTGAATACTGCCAAAACATTTGTAACACTGTTCATATACTTGTTTTGTCCCTCCTCTCTCTCACACGCTCCCTCTCCACTTCCACTCTTCCTTATGTGCCCAAAAATGACCCTATTAATTTCTATAATGAAAAGTTGGTTGATTGCTTCTTTAATGTAGGCAGAAATTACCTGGCCTTGACACATGCCAGGACTGATGTCCTAAGAATGTAAAAATGTCTTTGGTCCAATTTCAGTCACCTGGAGTGATTTTTTAGGTCAATTTGTTTACTTTTCTGGGTTTTTATTGCACTTCGTATGCTCTTTCAGCTACTTTAGAGGACACCTGTTCAATATGAATCCACTGTGTGCAATGTAAATTCTGAACTGAAGGTCTTAAGGTTGCACATCTCTTTTTATTGTTCAGCAACAATGTCATTACACACAACATATGGCTCAGCACAGACTATTGCAGGCGACTTGATGAAGTGACCTGTCTGTGCTGCGAGGGTGCTTTGGTTCATTTGATTGCTCAATGTTTTAATGTTATCAGTATTCTTTCTCTTTGTCTTATCTTACTTTCTGTCACAGAAACAAGATAGATCAACTTGTTCTTAAAACCCTAGGGTTGCAGTTTTTGAAAGTAATTGGTTCAGACACCTTTAACTCAACACTTTTCTATACCGAGAACCGGAAGGCTTTCAGTTTGGCTTCTGTATGGTCCCATGTTCCAATGGTGGAGCAGAGCTTGGGCTATCATGTATAATCTGGTGAAGTCTTCCGGTTCAACCAGACTTACATTGCACCTTATAGCAGGTTATGCTCACACCAGATTGGAGGTGTTTGAAGATGTCCTACTGCCTTGCTGTGGTCCTAGCTCCACCGCACAAGTTAAACATCAGCAATTCATTGGTATACGCGAAGCTTACAATAGCTGGAAAAGGCAAAAAGGCTGTCTCCACTTGCCTCTAGACGATATATTATGCCTAAGGATGGGAAGGGGGAGAAGCCATCTCGTCCCAGCATTAAAATCTGGGCAGTAGGTGCAGATCTATCAACAGCAGATATAAATAGTCACACTCATCTAGTGTGTCATTTGCTCTTTCTGCTGCAAAAATGTAGGCCATCGTTTACTAAATATTGCAAGGAGACTCGTGCGACAGAATCCAATTTTGTAATGCCCACGCGTATCACTAAAATGGTAAGTAATATGATGCTAGGCTTTGCACTGCATTGCATCCCATGACTACCAATGCAAACTTTTGCTAAATGAGTCCCTTAGGGTCATATTTACTAGCAATTCACACAACAGTCTTACGTCACTCTTTTTTTTCACAAATCACGATTTGCATGGCTTTGTAGTTTTTGCATTGGGTTTGCGCTAAAAAAGTGTTGGTACCCTGACACAAAATCTTAATTTCAATTTGTTCCCTAATTATACATTAGTATTACTGCCCTACGCCCCTCCAGTGCATGTTTTTTTGTTTTTCTCGTTTCTCTGACTGTGTCTCCAAAACTCTTGCTGAAATGCAGTTCATGCTTTTACCAGTCTTTCTTGAAGAACTTCCTTAGGGCACTCCTCAAGATTTGAAAGAGACATCCTACGTCTATTGTTGTTAAATAAAGTATCTGATGTTTTATGACTCACTCAACCAGCAGAGTCTAGAAAGAACTGCTGACGTATGTTTGTACTACCCAGTGCTTAATTTGTAAATAAAGACGTGCCGGTACTCAAAGCCCTCCTTTTAAACATGTGGGTGCTGCAATTAAATGTGCGAACACGGAATAGTGAGGCAGCGTAATCCTGAGGCCATCTCGGGCCTCTTTAATCCTTATAAACCCACTCCCTGCCCCTTCAGCACACTCTTTCAGCTTTCTGCTGTCTTCCATTGTGACGGTTTTTCGTTTTCTCTTTCTCCGTCTTTCCCATATGTGTCTTTTGCTCGCAGTAAATGCTTGAGGCAGAAAAATAAGCGCTGGCCCTCATAAATAAGTGCTGGTGCTCAGCACCGGAAACAACAAGCACAAATTAAGCACTGGTACTGCCCGATTCAGAGCCACAAGGATAAGGCACGCGGATGTGTCCCAAGACAGACATCTGTCAGGCCTCTCATAACCAACCACGGTATTCAACAGTTACAGTGAAAAGCGAGGGGGGCGCTAAGCTCTATTATGAAAAGTATTGGTTAATTTCAATAGACTGGCTTTAGAAGATAATTTTACGTTTTCGGTTTGCATATTTAAATCTTTCTTTGAGCTATTTGGAAAAAGAATACCAGTGAGAGCAACAGCACTGACCCCTACTTTGTAAATGCCTAGAAATGGTAATAAATTATAATAAATATATGCCTTTGAGTGTGAGTTTAGTGTATTATTAACTTAATAATACACTAAACTCACACTCAAAGGCATATATTTATTATTTTTACGTAGGTTTTATTAGATAGCATGAACTTGACAGATTGCCCTTAAAGCGCTTTACGTGCCTACCAGAAACTGTTATTCATGTTTGAGGCACGGGGAGATTAAGTGATATACCCAGAAACACGGGATGGTGAGCGGAGGCCGGGATTCGAACCTGGTTCTCATTTCCAAAGTGGGCAGTTTCAGCCACAAGGCCTCATATCGTCCCCTAAAATAATATGAATTTAAAAATGTGCCTTTTCATTCCCCACAAAAATACACTGCAGTCTGCAAATTTGTTTGTGGACGGATATTTGTGTGCTGGGGACTAGCACACAATTTGGGAAGCATGTCTGTGAGAACCAGTAATATTTTGAAATTACCTTACAAGCTTTAAACACCTTTGCGCATCTGCAAAGCTTGCCAAGTGGCCAAGGTTGGAGGCACAAAGTTGGGGAGTGGGAAAATCATACACATTACTTTCTTCTCACACAAACATAGACAAACAAGCCACATACTGTGCCATGAACGTAACCTACACATGGAGTTTACGTATTGATGCTGCAGTGGGTAACTTTACACCCCGAATTTATGCTTTATGTACATGAGCGCTCACGAACGCATTACAGCTCATAAAATAAAAAAGATAGCCCAATCATTATTGACAATAAAATGCCAAACATGAAATGCATAACAACGTAAATAATACTAAAGACCTAATTATGAAAACAAAATCTTGAAATTCATGACGACCAAAAATGAATTAATAGGATCCAGTATACGATTAAAATGAGTCTAACTCGTGGCGATAGTTATGAAGCTCTGTATACATTCTGCTATGCAGTAAATACAATACACAACGTAATGGTGAAATGCATTGTCCATACTGCCACCTACTGACCAGAAGAAAAGAAAGAGTTTCTTTGTTCTATGTGCAAACGCGAAATATATTCATGATATGGAATAGTGATTAAACAAAACGCTCAAACTAAAAAAAAAAAAAAATAGAACCTATCAAGACACTAACTATAAAAAACTGAATATAGAAGGCCATGTAAGAGGGGAAAAAACGTAGTTATCGTCTCTTGGAAAACGTTTTCATATTTAAAAATGATCGGGAATTCCAATATACTGCCTTCATAACCCACCACCGTAAGATCCGGGAAATCATCAAACAGCAACAAATCCACTGAATGATAAATTTGACTCCTTGTGGGACAAGAAAAAAATCAAGTTTCCAGGAGATATTGCCAATAAAATCATATTACCTACATTCTATATTTCAGCAATTGTCATCTTTTTTTCACCATTTAAAAAAAATTCATTTTGTGGTAACAGTGTTAAAAATTACTTTTACTTAATATTTTTGATTCATAGTGTACAGAATGTAACGTTCAATATCTGGGGTTACTGTATGTTAGTTGAATTCCTCACGAGTGAGGACATCAGGAAAAACACAGCCCTAACCTACATATGATCAAACATATGTAAACTAGAATGGGCTACTCAGTGCTTAAAAGGACAGATCTCCTGGGCGATGTGCCTTTAGTTATTGGTGCTGGAATTTGCATGCCAGCCTGCCATTTACAAGTCAAGTTTTTTTAGGTTACCTAAAAATTTTATAAAACCTAAATATTAATCAGTTGATGGACTTAGTTATAAAGGTGATACAAGAGAAGTGGTAATATCAATCAATCAAACACGGAGATTTGTAGAATGCAAACTTGTCACCCCGGGGGGTCTTTAGACGCTGGGGGGGCTGCGAGCCTTGGCCGGCTGGTAGTGGCGGTCGAAAATCCAGGTCTTTAGCTGTCTTCTGCAGTCTTCCAGAGAAGAGGAGGTACGCAGGTGGAGGGATAAGTAATTCCAGGACTTGGCGGCGAGGTGGGAGAAGGAGTGGCCACCGAAGTGTTCCCGACTGATACGGGGAACGTAGACCAGGGCAAGAGTGTCTGAGCAGAGCTCTCAGGGGGGTCGGTGGAATGTGATGCGTTTGTTGATATAGGCAGGTCTGAAGTTGTGGAGGGCTTTGTAGGCAAGCATGAGGAGCTTGAAGTGGCATCTTTGCTAGACAGGGAGCCAGCAGAGGGCCCTGAGGTGGGGAGAGATGCTGGTTCTTCTAGAGAGGTCGAGGATGGGCTGTGCTGCTGCGTTCTGGATGGTCTGGGGGTGGTTAAGGAACTGCTTTGTGGTTCCAGCGTAGAGGGCGTTGCCGTAGTTGAGGCAGCTGGAGATGAGGGCCTGGGTGACTAACTTCCTGGTCGTGATGGGGATCCATCAGAAGATATTGCGAAGCATGTGGAAAATGTGGTCCATTCTGTCCTGCATGGTCAGAAGAGTCATCCTTTATGAGGTGCAAAGAATGAAGAAGCAACAGTAGGGTCCCCACATGGTACAAGCCTCTACCCTCCTGTGTACCATCAGTGGTTGTTTGTCCAAACTAGCGGCATAGCTATCAAAAGTGAAGCAGGTGCAGTGGCACCAGGGTATGTGAATAGGATTGGCCTTCTGGACCCAAATTATCACAGTATTTTGCTACCATACTATGGCTGGTGGGCCCATTTTCCATGATTGCATGAAGGCCCATGGCACCCATACAAGGCCACTGGTCCAAGCGAGAGCACACTTGCAGCTGTGAAGGCGCTTCCGTCTAGATTGTTCAAACCTTAATTTGCTCCTGTTCTGGAGCAATTACTATTTCTACTACCAAGACTCTTCAGTAAAAAGGTGAGTGTTCTGGCTCAGTGCCACTATCGCAGCCAATGGTCTTGCCACTCCTGAAAAAAAAATCTGATATCCCCTCAAATGCTCTATTCAGTATGCTTGCATGCTCTCACCCACTGCCACTACTGCACATTGGACAGTGCCTCCCATTATCAGTGCTGTGTATGTGGCATTTCTTCATCTACTAACTGCACAGATAATGGGGCATTGTTACCAGCCTCCACCACAGAACAAGCAATTACAAGCAAAATAGGTCTGGCCTTAGCGATATTTGAATGTTTATGTATGTATTGATTTTGTATATATATGCAATAAGTAAAAATGCAAACGTATAAATATTAACAAATAAGCTGGTCCAGACACACCTGTCCTGTCTCTAAAGTGAACTGCCTTTCAGAAAACCACATGTGATCAGGGAAAATTGCTTCACTTACAGTAAAAGACAGCCAGTGGATAAAGGGGGCTGATCTGTTGCCCCATGCTATTTCTATAGTGGGTCGAAGCTAAATGTGAATGGCACTTGAGCAAAATAGTGAATAAAAAGGGATGAAGTAAATCTCCTGTGTGTGTATGTGTATGAATTTTGATTGAAAACGCAAGGCTGGAAAGACAACTAAAGCTGTCTTAGGGCCAGACCTAAAATGGCCATATTCCCTTTTCTCACCACCGAGCTCCACTACAGCATCCAAGAAAAAGCCCCACTAACGAACATCCAATACTGTGACACTAAGGCAGTTGCCTCCTTTCCACAGGAAACACTAATATGGTGTTAAACATATGCCACCACTTCTCACATAAAAGTGACAGAACACTGACCCCTAGAACTATAAGTATGAAAACACTGCAGTTTAACCTTCTTGGTGCCTACCTAAAAAAGCACTCTATAATTCCACCACCACACCAGATAGCCATCAACTACCCCACACCAGCCCCTATTTCTATTGCCCTCATTTCAGGTACTATACAAATTCAATACCGTCCTGCTTTAGGTCTTTACACTTTACATTATTTTTAGCACCCATGGGCTTAATCGGCACAGAATTAAAACGTGAAGTAATTGAATAGCCACGCACAACAACAAAAACTGATATTAAATGATGGAAGAGGTTAACAGTGCACAATCTTGGTAGTTGAAGCACCCCGGGATAGGAACAAAGGAATACATAGTAAAAATAATGTGACTTTCAATAGAGGGTTGGGGTTCAACCATTCATTAGGTAGAAATGTTTTGAAAAAAGAAAATGTGTTGTGATTTCTGATTAGGTTGTTTTAAGTTTTGACATGGTTGTCCTTGTGCAGTCACATTGATGAGTCAAAAAAGAGCAGTGATGATCTAGAGCTCGAGTTAGGTAGTCCTTCTTCCATGTTTGATAATTAAACTTTACCCTATTTGACTATACTTCACCTGGAATTCTAGAGTTTCCCACAGGAGGCCTGCGTCTGAGTGACTGTAGGTCTGGCCCATCTTTCTCACAGAGAGTGGACTTTGTGCTGTTAAGTGGTGCAATGAATATCGACCCCCCCCCCCCCCCGGAATATCTTTTTACAAGAATACCAAGGACAGAATATCGAAAAAACTAAATATGCATATGGACGCATAGAGTTATTATTCGTAACTCCACATCTACGTTCCTTGATGATATATATATTGCCAAGGTTCAGATATGTGGTGGTTAAGTATAGAAAAACTAGATATGTTGTTATTTTATTTTTGATATTGTGTCCTAGATATTGTATCCCATCAATATCCTGGTGTTGATGTTCAGGGTGCACAACCTGCTGTAAAATAGAACAGGGGGCACCTTTTAAATACTACTAAATTCACACATATCTAGTTCAGTACTGGTGCAAGCTCAGTAGATCCAGATCTTTAAAAATATTTCTAGCAGAAAGAAACAAGCATGGTAAGCTGGTGTGGAGCTCAGACAGCAAGCAATAAATAGGTGAGTGGAGATCCAGTGGATAGACACTGTAACACTGGAAGGCCGCAAGGGAAAGGTGAAAGATGTGCTGACGGGTTATCTGGCCTTCCTTAAATTACCTGCCTGAAGGTACCTCCAGACTGCACTTTCATCTGTGGTTCGAAGGAAAAAACATATGTCTAGCCCTAATGATCTTCACATGGCACGATCATCACTTTGGAGCAGTCGGGGGTCACAGAAGGTACCAATATGTGGCTTCTTTTGGCAGCCCCGGCGGCCTCTTTCGTAACCCCTACGATGTAATCAATCTCCTACAGATATCACTTCAGAGGATGCCTTCGGCTTTTGATGTGTTTTAGTTTTTAGTGGCTGGTTTGAGTCTTATGTCCGTGTATCAACATGTGCTGCAGGCTCCAGTATTCAAACAAGACTGTTCAAAACAGTTATACAAAGGTGGGTGCTTGTCAGGGTAAAAAGTGTGATAGCATTGAGGGGTCCTAGGTCTTGGAATTTCACTTGCAATAGATTTACAGATGTGCTTGCTTTGTGGAGGCTGGACCTGTTGGCAGGTAAAGGCAGTGAGAGAGGATGGAGTGAGCGGGATGATGAACAATGTGTTACGTGTGGTGGTGGCGGGCTGTTCACTTCGTGGGGTGAGCACAGAATATATATGCTGTATGTCTTTGCGGGTATATCAGGCAGAAGCCACACCTCATACAACCACTAATTATCTGTCACAGTAGCTACAAGCATGGGGGAAGGGAAATCTCCTTATGGTAAAAGAAAGGAAGAGCCAACATGACCTGTAGGGGTGAAATGTGAGCCTTCAACATCCCTGCAGGCTACCTGACAGAGGTGAGCTATTCCATTCTGTATGTTGGCAGTAACAGAGGGATAGTGTCTCCGTGAGAATGGGGAGGCGATGGTCCAACTGCTGCACGTGGGTGGGTGTGCCCCCTGTACAAGAGAGAGCAGACAGACCCTGACAGTCGGTCTTTCAACCGCAATCAAACACAAACATGCAGCACGTGGGTTCCAAGGTAAAACAAACAACATTGCAGACTCGAGATGCACATCAATGGGCTAATTTAATGAGTGCCCACCCCAAAACAACGTCCTAAGGGGTCTTGCCTGTCGTATTTTCTATGACTCATAGCGAGGCTAGTGGACTTTACTTATATGACAGCATAATTCTCATCTTTTCATACCTCACTAGGTAATCAGCACAGGCAAGAGTGTTTCTTTAATGTAGTTCAATAGGAAACAAAACATATTTTCAAACATATACATTGAGAAGCACCATTCAAGCTAGAAATCATAATAAAGCGATGTGTATTTTTACCGTGAATTGTATTTTTTACTTTTTACTTTCACACAGCGCTCTGCTACCACAAAATTATTTAGTCTCAAACTTTGAATCCGTTTGCTTTCTGCCTGGCTTCTGGCTGTCCACTACCGCTAAGAATCCTACAACGGTATTCGGTGGCTTTCTGCCACAGCGCACACCTGTGATAAGAAGGTGTACACAGCCACCATTCGCCTGAGTCGGAGATCACATTTTGAAACACGCGCTGCTCTTACAATAATAACCGCACTGATGAGGCAACAAAAATCGAGTAAAAACAAACACGCATTGCGCAACAGAAACAACGTCTTCCTCCCAGTGATATTCTAAATAGCAGAAAATAACAAATATATCAGAAAAGTAGGATTGTAGAGTTACTAACAGCAACCCCAACACATGAACGCCGAGTAGAATTAATCTGCGTGATTTAAGAATGCCAGGATCCCTCATTGCGCCCTCAATTTTTGAGGTTCTGAGACCAAACCACGAATAAAATAAAAAGCTGCCTTCACGTGTGACTGCACGAAACATTACGTAAAACAATCCGTTTTTAACTTGAAAATGCAGGTGATTCCTGGGTTTCAGTGCCTCGGCGCTGCGAGGGCAATAGTACACGACTTGGCTGACCGACGCTTAGCTATGTATCTGGCTCTACATATTCCGTGCCGGCTGACCTTTCACCCCGCCCGGAAGGGGTTCCCCCAATGACCTTGCACAGCCCCAGGCACTTGTCGAACTTTGTTTGCCTCGGCCAGCGCAGACAGCCCTTCCATAACAAATGACATCGCGCGAGCAGCGCCTGGAGTGGGACCGCGAGGCGCAGGGTGCGCGCTGAGCAACAGAGGGTAAAGCAGTGGAGCCCGCGAACAGATCGCGGAGAAGCCGGCACTGTCGATAACGGACTCCGTCGCCCCCGGAGGACAGGTGGGCACTGTGCAGCCCTGAGAACCCCTCCTCTCGCATCTCTCGAGAGCCGGGCATTACATCACCAGCGGACAAGTGGTCCTGCAGCTTAACTCTCTCCTCTGTGGACAGCGAGCCCTGCGCTGACCTCCCCCTGGAGGCAGAAAGAGGGCACTCGTTCCTTCGCCACCTCAAGACGAGGGTAAACAAACACTTGGACCCACCTCTCTCTTCTGTGCACAGAGGACACTGCGCTGAGCAGAACCCCTTAGCACCCTGTCAGAGTGCAAAGGCGCCCCTCGCAGGTCCGGGGAGGGGGGGGGGGGGGGGCTATGGGGGCACCCCGGGAACTTTATCACATATAAGAAAAGTTTGTAAAAAAAAATAAAAACAAACCTCATGGACATCACTGAGCTTGAATTCCCTGCTGAGGTGCCCAACGTGAGAGCCCCGAAGTGAGTGCATGTAGAACCGGAGCCAAGGCTTAACTAGCCCCCGTGAGTCACATCCTTCCCATTTGATTGCAGTCCAAGTCATGAGGTAATGCCCCGGCCCTCCGCCGCGCGCTCTCCTCCCCTCCCCTCCCCACCCTCCCTTCCTCCTCTCGGGCCCAGCGCTGCTGCTGGTGAAGTCACCATGTAAATCTGGCAGGGCTGCAGCGAGGAGGCTGCGATGTAACCAAAACAGCCCCCGGCCAAGTTCCAGACGGACGGGGGGGACCTGGCGCGGCGAGTCGCCCATGGAGACGGGTAAACAGACAAGGAAACAGAGCCGCCTCCGAGAGGGCCCGAGCAGCTGTCCGCGAGATCAGAGTAAGCACGCGCAACTCCTGCCACTGATTTACTGAGTTTGATCAGAAAACTGGACAAGGAGAAAATAAGAATAAGGAGAAGAAAAAAACAGCCGTTTCAAGATCACAGGGAAGAGAACTCGCAGAGTTTGCAGGGGGTGGGGCAGGGGTGTTCGCGGGTGGAGTGTCAATTGTAATTACCCGAGAGCATGAATGACTGTACATCTGCAGCTGAATGCGGATGTAAATGAATGAATGGACGGGTGAAAAAACCATTGGACGCAAGGATGGCGGAAAATGCGTGCGTAGTTTGGTAGACGGATGTAAGGACTGAGGGGGGTGGAAGGCGCATTAGAACTGATGGATGGATAGGATGAGTAGGTAGATATATTTGGCTGATGGATAGATGGATGGATGGATAAATGGGTAAATAGATTTGATGGATGGATGGGTAATTAGGTAGATATATTTGTCGGATGGATGGTTAGGCAGATGTATGGGTGAGTGGGTTAATGAATGCATGGACATGTAAACTAACCTGCAAGCCTGTTTATTGAACAACCCCTGGGCGCTTCTTAAATAAAGGAGAGCTGTTGCAACGGCTGCGCACTGCTATCTCTTCGAATGACTCAAGACGTGCCTTCACTTTCAGACCAGCACGATACCCCTTTCCTCTGTAGCGCCAGCTGTGACGGAACTTAAGAGACGCGTCATGTACGTTAGTGTTGTTCTGTGAAACCAGGTTTTAGCACCTCAAGAAATTGTATTTTTTGTTTGTTTGCAAAACATTTAATTTATCTGGACTAGTCCCCAGTTCTCCATGCCCCCTAACCCCACAATGAACAATCGAGCACATTTGGAAAACAGGTCCCCTGTGTTGAAGATGAAGCATTTGTTGTATAATTTTCCTTCAAGACTCCCACGTGTCCTGCTCAAGGATAAGCTACGTTATTCTTATCCGGTTGCACCGTATTTCTGTTATTTCACATCCATTCCACATCCAACAGGGTTCCTGAAAAAGTTTGCTTGGTGTGGCTGTTTAAAGCCCACTGACCAGTGTACTGAAAAAAAGTACGGCACACGGTGCCTCTGTGAATGTAGACGTGCACTTTTCCATTCTAGTTTAGTCGATTGTTTATTCATAAAGCACCTGACCCGAGAGATACTAAATCCAAGTGTTTAAACTAAGCTCACGCTTTAAAGGGAAATATCCACCAAGGTGTTGAATATACACCTGCGCACATAGGTGCCCCTGTTTCTTGGCTCTCCACTCTTCAGTACTCTTTAAGCATCGTTTTCGAATTAAAAGTTCTGACCAGATTCCTTTCAATGAAATGAAAGATTTAATAACAGACTTTTCTCTAGTGCCCATATCTTGACACATTTTAAGTGGCTCGTGGTCGTATGATGCCTACTTCTCGCAAGGATAGCCCGAGTAGCAATATATTTTACCCTTATTTGTGAAGGTGTTGCAGGGCGAAGAGCTACCAGAACTGAAAATCACAGGCGGAAAAAAAAGTGGGTGCCGAACAAAAAAGATCTTGACTTGAACGATGACAACCCTGTTTTGAATGGAGGCCTAACAGATCCCCGAGTTATATTTCAGATATGTCAGGCTTCTACTATGCCGTGTTTCCAGTTTAGCTATGCATGTGCTTACGGTCCCAACTCTCTGCCACTTCCGGCGCTGTTCCACACCTCTTCCGGCCATGTATACACGGACCTTGAAAGAACATGAAAGGAGCCACACCAGCATCAGATCATGGAATAAATCAGTACAGTGCCAGAAACCTAAATGTGCCAGACCAGTGCAAGAACCTAAAATGAGAAGGGTAACAGAACATGGAAAAATTGAACGTGCTAGCTCTAGAATAAGGTAGAGCAGAGTATGAGCGGGACCATAGGAATTATATATTCTGTGGCTGCAGCATTTTCCAGATAATTATCGATTTATTCCTTGTGGCATGTTATCCACTGCCTACTGCATCATTTTCAGAGTTAAACAAAAGTACTCAACCAATCAAAAGCTGAGATAGCAAACACGGCCAACAGCAATAGGCCGGTATTTTATGTGCTAACACATGTAGCTTTAGCTAATTGGCATGAGACACACGAGGGGAAGCCTGGAGGCGTGGCAAGACAGGACTATAGTTGTAAATTACTCCCTCATACATTTCCACACAAGTACTGTACTATAGGTGGCCAATAGCATTAGATGGTATATGAATAATCCACTGGGTTGGCCAAGATGTGACTGACAAAGTCTCAAGTCAATAGCTGAACAAGGCTGAGCAAAGAAACAATATGTCTGAAAGGGGCAGACCTATAGCCTACTCTGTGTACATTGTTAGCAATAGGCCAGTTAACAACTGTGCTCTTAAAATCCAGACCAAAAAAGAACTACACATGGTGCCACAGAGTAGCAGACCTTTTGCAAAGGTTAACTGGTCAACTTTCAGTTGCTAATTGCTGTATTAGGTTGTTAAACTGGTACAAATTAGGCGAAACTTTACCCCATAATATGTTACCTGTTAAATCTACAAAACTGCAAAATAATACTGTTGTGGAATGTGCTTAAATATGCTGCATTATTTACCTTTTCTTGCTACATTATTTATTCAACCATGCCAAATAATTTGGTCATCCATTGCCGTATAACTACAGTGGTCCTGAATAAGAGCCAGAAAGGAAGCAGAACTTAGGAAATGACACAACAGTATCAGAATATGAAACATAATTAGGTAAGGGCTCTAGAGTCTGACGAGAAATAAAAGTGCCAGAATATGAAAAGTGGCACCGTTTAAGAAGAATAAGCAAAGCCAATTGATTTGGATTTTATGTGATAAGGCTTGCAGCTTTAGTAAATTAGAATGAGGCACTCTGGAGAGAGCCAGTAGGAGATGACAGGGAGTGCCATAGCTGTAAAGTAGTCCCTTATGCAGATCACTGCAGGTACTCAAATGGAGGTCTAAGGATACTTCCAAACAGCCAGTAGCATTAGGTGAGAGATGAACATTCCAATAGCTGAGCCAAGATGTGATTGACAAAGACTCAAGACAGTAGCTGAAACAGGTGATGTAAGATAGCCTATGGTTACAAGGACGCTAAGCCTACTCTTTATATTTAGTTAGCAACAGGCCTGTTTAACAGTTGTACTTTCTAAACCAAGATCTACAAGGGGGAATCAATGTGCCTAAAAGGCTACCAAAATGTTTGTGATCTGTTCCAGAACCTCCAATGAGGACAAATTATTCCAGAACTTGAAATGCACCAGAACAATACAAAGCCTAAAATAAACCAGGACAGAAAATTCTAAAAACAAGGCAATAAGCACAAGAACGTCAACTTAGCCAATTCGGGGCCATTAACCTAGTGAGATTGTAGGAATCACTGAACTGGTTCTGTGAACCATGGCCCCAATAGCAATAATCAGTCAGTAAACTAAATGTCAGCACACAGGTTAGAATCTGAAGAGTCCAGCCAGTCTTTCATGCTTCCCTATAAGAGCACTTTGAAATATAGGTTATAAAGCACCATATATACGCTCACTCAGTATTACAGTTTGCTCTGCAGAGTTCCACTGTGTTTTGCTAAAATCACCCTTTTGACACATCATGAGCCTATTGCCTCCTAAACACATTTTTTCCCTTTGTTTTGCACTTCTCTCGGTCCTATCTAGGTGATTATGGGGTCCATTAATGCCAACACAGGTCCAACCTACCTCAGCGACTGCGTGTAGTTCCACCAACCCTCCAGGAACCTTCACTCAGCTGGACTCTCACTGGCACATTCACCACACATACTTAAAAAGCAGATCAGGAGAGCGTATCTTCTCATGCATTACTCCTAATGCATGTAACGACTTCCACACCACACAGGAGCCTCCTACTCGCTTCCTGAATTCCTCAAGAAGCCAAAGACCTAGTTCTTCCAGTGAAGACCTTTGCTGCAAGCCTCACAGACCTGCATAGCACGGGATACCCTTACGGGTGACAGGGTGCTATAAAAGTCAACATGACATAACATAACAAACCTGGACTGACATGAGAGGGCACCTTGGAGCTCTGTGGCTTTGTATCATTTGATATTTACAAGGCTAGATTTGTGCCACTGGGATCGAGGGTCGGCATATACTTCGGCAAAGGTCTCACACACCGCACCCCATAATCCAAGGTGCTGTTTGGGGACCCGTGGTGGGACATTTACTTCTGGTATGGTTTCACACAGTGCATTACAAGCCAGGGTGCTTCTGGGAGACCGATCTGTAATGTCTTGTACCACTCACGATGAGCAAGGGTGTCTCTGGGGGACCTGCGGTGGGGAATTTTCTTCAGGGATGGTCTCACACACCACATTACAGGCCAGGGTGCTCCTGGGGGGAATCTGTGGTAAGCATTTACTTCTAGGATGGTCTGACGCAGTGCGTTAAAAGCCAGGAAGCCTCTGGGGGATATATAGTAAGTATTTACTGCTAGGATGGTCTCACACATTGCGTCACAAGCCAGGGTACTCCTCGGGGACCGATCTGTAATGTCTTGCACCATTGCCCATGAACCAGGGTGCCTCTAGGGGACCCATCGTGGGGGCTTTTATTTTTGCGATGCTCTCACATTGTTCCACACAGGCCAAGGTGTCTCGGGGGGACCTGTGATGGGCATTTACTTCTGCAAAGGGCTCACTCTGTGCCCCATGAACCAAGGCGCCCCCCCCCGAGAGATCCATGGCGGACATCTACATCTGTGATGGTGTGACAGTGCCTCTCAAGTCAAGCCTGCTCCACCACGAATGTGGCGTCTGTGCCACTGAGGAAACAACACATGATAAATGAGAACTGGGCCCGAGAGTTTTGAGCCAAAACTATTCTCTTAAACAACCGTGCGAAAAGCTGGAACAGGGCAAAATGAACAGATGATGACTGACTTTCTGAAGTGCGCTCAGTCAGGCTCGTTGATACTGTGGAGATAGATCGAGGTGTCCTCTTACTGTTTATTATCGGAGCTGACTCTACAGTACCTTTTGAAGCAACCATTAGTCTGCAAATGGCACTTTATTAAAAACACGCCAAGAAATAAATTAACAAAGACAACTTGGATATGAGTTCTGCTTTAGTAGTCTATCACTTAAACCGAAAAAGTGCATTACACAAGGGTTCAAGTATTAATGTCCACAAAAATGAAAAACTGAGAATCACTTTTTGCTGAAAAATGTGACAAAAGCTCCTAAACCGATATTTATCGAATACATTTTGGCTGACCAGATCTATTTAGCGCTTGAATTATACAAAAACATATGTGCCAGGGCCCAAGACATTCCTCAGGAGTACACTGCAGCCTGCACGACCTACAAGCCCTGCCACAGTGCCATATAACAGTATTAGCACCACCTAGTAACCAGCAGACTCCTATAAGGGTGACAATTAGAACTACATCGGGTGACTTAAAGTTTTGCTAATGGCTTGGATTGTTAAACACTCTGGGCATCATTATGAGTTTAGCGGACGGTTTACGCCGTCCACCGAACTTCCGACGGGAAGGTTGCCGCTGTAGTGGCTACCTCCCCTCCGGGCTCATTAAGAGTTTCCTGCTAGGTCAGCGGGCCGAAACCTGAGTATCTGCCCGCTGGCCAGCAGGAAACACCTTACAGCGTTGTCTCCGGCTTGTAATCGAGTCTGCAGCAATGCTGTAGGATGCAGGGTGCACCAGCACCCTCGCAATATTCACTGTCTGCTTTGCATTGCGATGGTGCTGGCCCGAGGGACCCCTGCATTTCCCATGCCAAGTGCATGGGCAGTGCAGGGGACCCCTGCACCTGTTCTCCCCCAGCCTTTTCATGGCGGTGCTACTGCCATGAAATTGCTGGCAGAGAATGAGTTTGTAATCCCCAGGGCAGAACTGCTTGCAGCACTGCCCTGGCGAATTAGGACCACTGCAACTGCCAGGCCCCTGGGATCCCTGACCCTGGCGGTGCTGGCGGTCCTGCCGTGGTACGCCCGCCATGGTCATAATATGGCACTCGGACTGCCGCATTGGTAGCGGTCCAACCGCCACTGAGTCTGGGGGTCCAGTGAGCACCAGACTCGTAATGGGACCCTCTGTGTCTGTGGTCTTTTAAAAATAGTCTGACAGTTCCACCATGTAGGGGGCTGTCATAAAAATGTGCCAGGCTTACGAAATAAGTGCAGGCGCTGAGCACCACCAAACACCAGTAGTACAGGGAGTGCAGAATTATTAGGCAAATGAGTATTTTGACCACATCATCCTCTTTATGCATGTTGTCTTACTCCAAGCTGTATAGGCTCGAAAGCCTACTACCAATTAAGCATATTAGGTGATGTGCATCTCTGTAATGAGAAGGGGTGAGGTCTAATGACATCAACACCCTATATCAGGTGTGCATAATTATTAGGCAACTTCCTTTCCTTTGGCAAAATGGGTCAAAAGAAGGACTTGACAGGCTCCGAAAAGTCAAAAATAGTGAGATATCTTGCAGAGGGATGCAGCACTCTTAAAATTGCAAAGCTTCTGAAGCGTGATCATCGAACAATCAAGCGTTTCATTCAAAATAGTCAACAGGGTCGCAAGAAGCGTGTGGAAAAACCAAGGCGCAAAATAACTGCCCATGAACTGAGAAAAGTCAAGCGTGCAGCTGCCACGATGCCACTTGCCACCAGTTTGGCCATATTTCAGAGATGCAACATCACTGGAGTGCCCAAAAGCACAAGGTGTGCAATACTCAGAGACATGGCCAAGGTAAGAAAGGCTGAAAGACGACCACCACTGAACAAGACAAACAAGCTGAAACGTCAAGACTGGGCCAATAAATATCTCAAGACTGATTTTTCAAAGGTTTTATGGACTGATGAAATGAGAGTGAGTCTTGATGGGCCAGATGGATGGGCCCGTGGCTGGATTGGTAAAGGGCAGAGAGCTCCAGTCCGACTCAGACGCCAGCAAGGTGGAGGTGGAGTACTGGTTTGGGCTGGTATCATCAAAGATGAGCTTGTGGGGCCTTTTCGGGTTGAGGATGGAGTCAAGCTCAACTCCCAGTCCTACTGCCAGTTCCTGGAAGACACCTTCTTCAAGCAGTGGTACAGGAAGAAGTCTGCATCCTTCAAGAAAAACATGATTTTCATGCAGGACAATGCTCCATCACACGCGTCCAAGTACTCCACAGCGTGGCTGGCAAGAAAGGGTATAAAAGAAGGAAATCTAATGACATGGCCTCCTTGTTCACCTGATCTGAACCCCATTGAGAACCTGTGGTCCATCATCAAATGTGAGATTTACAAGGAGGGAAAACAGTACACCTCTCTGAACAGTGTCTGGGAGGCTGTGGTTGCTGCTGCACGCAATGTTGATGGTGAACAGATCAAAACACTGACAGAATCCATGGATGGCAGGCTTTTGAGTGTCCTTGCAAAGAAAGGTGGCTATATTGGTCACTGATTTCTTTTTGTTTTGTTTTTGAATGTCAGAAATGTATATTTGTGAATGTTGAGATGTTATATTGGTTTCACTGGTAATAATAAATAATTGAAATGGCTATATATTTTTTTTTTGTTAAGTTGCCTAATAATTATGCACAGTAATAGTCACCTGCACACACAGATATCCCCCTAACATAGCTAAAACTAAAAACAAACTAAAAACTACTTCCAAAAATATTCAGCTTTGATATTAATGAGTTTTTTGGGTTCATTGAGAACATGGTTGTTGTTCAATAATACAATTAATCCTCAAAAATACAACTTGCCTAATAATTCTGCACTCCCTGTAGTTAAGCACTACTTAACTGAGAATCTTTATTGATTGAAAGCCACGGGAAGTGGACAAAGAAGTATTAAAAGAGCAAGTAAAGGGGATGAGGAGGAAAACGAGATAGAAAATAAAAGAAAAAGAGGGAGAGAGAGAGAGAGAGATGCTGATTCACAAAAATAAATACATTTACTGAATCTTATGTAAGGAAGAAAACTGATCTGTGTGCGAAAATTTCAGCTCTCCCCTGCCCCCCAGATAACCAGATTCAGAGCTAGTGGACATTTCTACCTGTAAATTGAATTTACTTGTGTGAGCAATCTGACCGATTCCAGTAATGTCAGCAGGGCCAGCTTCAAGGTGGTGCAACTGGTGCAGCAGCACATGGCGCTGACTTTGGTGAGTGGCGCTGTGTTTAAAAATAACTTTGGTTTAAAAGAGGTGAACTTCCTTGTGCATCCATCAGTTTTCAGGCAACCATAAAAATGTAAAGATAACTCTGGTGATTATTGTTCCTACTGGCGAGAGATCGGAATTTTGTTTAACTGCACTTTTGGCTAATCATAAAGTAGTGCAGAGGGTAAATGTGCCTGCTGCAAAGAACGCGTACATGCAGATCACAGAACTGAGCATGAGAGAACTATGAGTAGTGCTATAAAAAATGAAATGTGTGTCAGAGAGAGGATATGAAGAGATGAGGTGTACTGTAGGAAAGTGGTAGTGAGGGAATTCAGGGAGAAGGAGGTCATGGGGGTGGGTGCCAAAAATGATTGTCGTACCATGCGCCACCAGCGCTAAAGTCGGCCATGATTGACAGCTGGGATAAATCTCCGACTAGGGCAGGGACAGGGGACATTCCTCTGGAAATTAACTGTAGTATGTTAATGGAGGCTCTCAAACGTGTTTTTGTGGGTATTCACACTCATTTTAAGGACATTTGCCACAACGGAAACTTACTTCTCTGAAGGCCTGGAATAAGCTTGTGTCCAGGGACTGTCAGGAAACAAAAAGCAGCCCTGGCACAAATGTTTAAACCAGGCTCTTGTTTCTCCCCCCTCTCTTTCCAGCCACCCACTTTATGTCACTGTCATTCTCCTTCCCCTCCCTCTCGCTCCATGTCGTCTCTTCCGTTCCACTCTCTTTCACTCATCGTCTTCTTTGTTTCCCTCCTCTTCTTCTCTCCCACTTTCTGCCTATGCCCCACTGTGCCTGCTGCAGTACGCCCCTGGGGAGCTGTAGAGAGTAACAGAATTGCAGGTGATGGGCTATTCAGGCTCCCACGCTCCCTGGGAAAATGCTCAGTGAGCTAAATGACCAGTCCAGCCCTGTTTCTGTCCAATTTGGAAACGAGAAAAGGCATAGCCTAATGTATAAGGGGAATTTACAGGAAGGTTTTGCGATAGGAAAAATGCTTCCCTTATGAAAAGAAATGGAGAAAATTTGCTTTTGACTGTCCTGGCCTACCATGCATACTCCAGTGGATGTCATTGTCCAGCAAGTGGAGAATTCACTGGAGTATATGTAGGTGTGGATTTACAAATGATTGTGTGGGTGCGTGTGCAGTGCTACACAATACTGGGCTGCCTTCACGTGTCTTTATAATTAATGGTAAATGGGTGTTAGGTTTTTCATCGCATTGCACCCTGTGAGTACCCAGGTAAATCTTTAATAAACATGGCCAGGAGTGGAACAATGAGAACGTCTGGAAATCGTTAACTTGCATAGATGTGCATGTCTTGTTGAATGAGATTCCTGAAATTCCCCCAAAATGTGTAAAATCTGCACAGTTCATAGATGTAAGTCTAACATTCCTTAATTTGCGCTTTTTGTGTACATCATGGACAAGGAGTGCAATTTTAGGTTACCTCAATGTATTAAGCAAAAAACGTGCTGATGCATGGCTTCAAAGCACTACCTTCAAGTTTACAGAGGTCATGGTAGTGTTTAATTTGAGCAGGTCATTGCAGGTGGAACCGACTGGCACTCATTTTTGGGGACCCAGACTTATTTTTCATCCTAAGACTGACGTAGAGCAAGATAGAGAAAAGGAGTAAGGGGAAAGGAGGAAGCGATAAATGGAAAATGATGACAACGGAGAAAGCAACTATGAAATTAAACTTGCAAGAATGAGATAAAGTGGAAGGGAGTGTATGATGGCGGATGAAAGAGGCATGAGGTGAAATCAAGATTAGAGTGCCTTGGTGTTAGGCAACCCCAACATTAGGCAGCACCCCGACATTTATTCTTTTACAAATTAAACACTTGGTCATGGTGGGTAACACATTGCTAGATGAACCAAGTATTTACAGACCCTTAAAAGGCACACAGCTTTAAGTTGCCCTTTTTAAAAAAAATTAACCTCCGTGCCGCCAATCCTCTGTCGTCCCGCACCAGGCCAGGCAGGCACAGGCTCCCAGCCTGGCCTGCAGCCAATCCTGACGCTGCTCAAACCAACTTTATGATTGTCTGGAGCCCCCAGCCAGTGTGCTCCCAGGCAGAATCTGAGCCTGTGCCTGCTCTCTCCAGCCCGGCAACACAGTGCTGGGCTGGAGAGAGCACACTGCGCATGAGTGTTTGGCCGGCCCGAGATGGACAGCCAAACATACATGCACACTGAGGGAAGTGCTCGTCATCACACATGCCCCGACCCTTTAAAAGGATAGTTTATTATCCTTTCCTTGTTAAAGGATTTGCAACGGTTGCTGCTAACGGGAGGGCGAAGCTCCTCCGTCTTAGTGAAGTAGCCGCCACTGCCATAGAGTTACAGGAGCCACCAAACACGATTGAGCATTTTATTTGTTTACTCGGTTACCTTAGAATAAGAGCAACAGCTCTGTAGAGGACACCCGTGGTCAAGAGGGAACACAGAAAGGGAAACTTTTAGTAAGCAATGGGCAAGACGCATGATCTAAAAGAAATGAAAGCATACATTGGAAGTGAGAAAGGCCTCAAAGAGGAAACAAAAAGAGTAATGAAGGATGGGGAACTAAAGAATAAGTGGACATGAAGACTATGAGAACAAGGTAACAGAATATCGCATTTTAGAGGTAAGGGCGGCTGTGGAAATGTCAAACTAGTCTGGCATAAACACCTGGAGCAATTTAAACTCAGTGGACTAAGAGAGAAAGCCCAAATACAACGCTTGCCCACCTCTTGTCCGGAGGGAGGTGGAAAGGTTCATGACATGAGCACACAGTCCTTAATTTGTGCTTGTTGTTTCCACTTATTTTTTAAGGCCGGGGCTTATTCTTCTGCCTCAATCAATCAATCAATCATGACATTTGTAAAGCGCGCTACGTACCCGTTAGGGTTTCAAGGCGCTGAGGGGGGGGGGAGCTGCTATTGGTAGAAGAGCCAGGTCTTGAGGAGTCTCCTGAAGGTGAGAAGGTCTTGGGTCTGCCGCAGGGGGGTGGGGAGGGTGTTCCAGGTCTTGGCGGCGAGGTAGGAGAAGGATCTGCCGCCGGAGGTCTTGCATTGAAAGCGGGGAACGATGGCGAGGGAGAGGTTGGCAGAGCGGAGTTGGCGGGAGGGGACGTAGAAGTTGATTCTGTTGTTCAGGTAGGCGGGTCCGGCGTTGTAGAGTGCCTTGTGAGCGTGGGTAAGGAGCTTGAAGGTGATCCTCTTGTCCACGGGGAGCCAGTGGAGGTCTTTCAGGTGGTGGGAGATGTGGCATCGGCGGGGTACGTCGAGGACCAGTCGGGCGGAGGCGTTTTGGATGCGTTGAAGTCGTCAGATGTCCTTTGCTGGGATGCCTGTGTAGAGTGCGTTGCCGTAGTCTAGTCTACTGCTGACGAGGGCCTGGGTCACCGTTTTTCTGGTTTCCGTCGGGATCCATTTGTAGACTCTACGGAGCATGCGGAGGGTGTTGTAGCAGGAGGAGGAAACTGTGTTGACCTGCTTGGACATGGTGAGGGCGGAGTCGAGGATGAAGCCAAGGTTGCGTGCGTGGTTGGCTGGCTTAGGAGCGGGTCCCAGTGCGGTGGGCCACCAGGAGTCGTCCCAGGCCGATGGGGTGCGTCCGAGGATGAGGACTTCCGTCTTGTCGGAGTTCAACTTCAGGCGGCTGTTTCTCATCCATTTGGCAATGGAATTCAGTCCTTCGTGGAGGGTGGCTTTGGCGGTGGGTGGGTCTTTAGTGAGGGAGAGGATGAGCTGGGTGTCGTCGGCGTAAGAGAGAATGTTGAGGTTGTGCTGACGGGCCAGTTGTGCGAGGGGGGCCATGTAGACATTGAACAGCGTCTGGCTTAGAGAGGAGCCTTGGGGTACGCCGCAGATGATGTTGGTGGCTTCGGAGCAGAAGGGTGAGAGTCGGACTCTCTGGGTTCTGCCGGAGAGAAAAGAGGAGATCCAGTTGAGGGCTTTGTCTTGTATTCCGGCTTTGTGGAGGTGTGTAAGTAGGGTGCGGTGGCAAACTGTGTCGAAGGCTGCAGAAAGGTCCAGGAGGATGAGGGCAGATGTTTCGCCTCAAGCATTTGCTGCGAGCAAAAGACACATATGGGAAAGACGGAGGAAGGGAAAAACGAAAAATCGTAACAAAGGGTCAAAGTAGAAATCTGCTAGAGTGAGCTGAAGGAGCAGGGAGTGGCTTTATATGGATTGAAGAGGTCTGAGATGGCTTCAGGATTACGCCGCCTCAGTATTCCGTGTTCCCACATGTGATTGCAGCAGCCACGTGTTTAGGTGGAGGGCTTTGGGCGCCGGCACGTATTTATTTACAAATTAAGCACTTTGAACACAAGCTGTTTTCATATCATCCACAGACACACCGTGGTGTGCTTCAGAAGTGTTTAAATATAATTGAAGTATAGGATGGAAATATTTTGTAAATGCACACATTTTGCCCCAAACAGCCATTCCACATTGTCATTAAGTATTTTACTATAACCCCTCCAATTACTGTTTTCTCTGTTTTAGTAAATGCAACCATTTTGTGCCTATATAGCAGCCTTTTCTGAAAATACTCCATTTGTTCCCTAAAATTAGCTTTTTAATTTTTTGTAAAACTGCTAACTCTGGTCCCAAACGTGAGCATGTTAGTTTCTAAAACAGACTCTTTTTGGCCCAAATATGGGCAATTGATTAAAATCCTAGTTGTGAACATTTGAGATAGCTCTGCATAATATACATGAGGTTATGTTACATGCAACCACAATTTTATAAATCAACTTAATTCATTTAAAGCAAATCTAGAAGACAAGGGCCTCACACATTCATATACATTCATGTGCAATACCTGAAACAACTCAATCACATTAGGTATTTTTTTAATTGTGAAGCCATCTTTCATAGGTGTTGACTTCCGTGTAGTCACCAAAAAACTGTTTTATTTCCCATAAAATTTGATTTGTGGACATGCACAGTCCTTTTTACATACACTGTAAAACATTTGCATTGTTATTCTACTTTTGCGTCATGTAATGTCCTATTTTTTGGTATAGCCCTAACTTTGGCACACTATAGACCCTTTCTATGAGACTTCGATAGTTAATCATTTCATGAATGTTAGTTACATATATTTCACTATTACATTGTAAAGTACTTGTTGTTTTCTATGTAAATTAACGAATATCACAATGGAGATGTAATTTACACGAAGACATTTCCCAAAGGTTTTTTTGGGGGGGATACTGTATATGAAGGCAAGTTGCTCAATGGTTCAACACCCGATTCAGATGAGTACATGTTGTGCAGACAATATTTGACAACGCTTTATTTATTTTGTACAAAGCAAACAATGTTTTGTTATTCTTGAATGCAGTACATACGTCATATTTTAAAGAGATAGTTAATAGAAGTGATTAAGAAAGACTTATTTCGCAAATGTACACCCGATACAATTAACAAGCGCAGCTTCGAAGTACAAAAAAAGTGAATCCAACAGACCCTTAACACTATTCTCATATAACGGGGTCCAACAAGGTATGTGCTGCACGCTGTTCAAAAAATACCTTTAGGCCCCATCAATAGAGCGATAGGCGCAATGCAATCAGTGCTCATTGTTTAAAACGTGCGAGATAATTATAAAAATAGTTGATGATTGTTTTGACACTCCATGATTGTGGGGGCTTCATCAAGACCACACCATATATATTCAGTGCCAATCACTGGACAGAATGTAAAGATACATCTTGAAAGATGTCAGGTTGTGTTTGGGACAATGACGTTCAGCAGATTGTATCAGACAGGCAGGGCTTTGGTGGTGATGAAGGGTGTGTGTTTCATGTTTTTGTCAAAGTGTGTACCAAAATTTAAAACATAGGGTACTAATAAAGTTCTGGCAGTGATAAAATAAGAGGTAATGATCCAATGCATGGCTGAATAGTTGTCATAAATTGTTTCAGTCAATACGATAGTGCACAAGGGACACTGAGGGAGTGGCAGCCAGGAAATTACCGAGTGATCGTGTTTGTGTAAATTAGTGGAGACAATGCGAGTGAGTTCTAGGCAATGATAAATCCTTCGGGTTCTAGGGAACTGAGTGGGTGGGATATGTACTTCCTTAAGTAATTTGTTGTTCCCTTCTTGCAAAAGTGACTCATTGTACTATACTACTACTACACTGTAGTAAAAAAAATATAATAAAGTTAGAAACAAAATGCCATGATAGCAGCGCCCTGCTGCATTGTTGCTTGCTTTTCCCACCTTGTCCCGCGATGTTGGTTGCCCCCTCAAACCCTCCTGTATCACCACAAAAAACCATTGACAAAGCCAAATAGCTGCTGCATGTGCAAGTGCTATTTCACTTTGTCAATTTTTTTTAGCTATATTGTATGACAGCTGTGCAGCATGGTTGAAAGAAAGAAAAAGCACCATGACGTGGCAAGCGATGTCTGCTTCCTACCATTTTTTTTAACTTTCAGTCATGCTGCTATACAACATGGCTCGAATACATTGACAAAGCCAACAGATCTCACATCAGTGAGACCTATTGGCTTTGTAAATGCTTGTTTTTATCACCGTTCTCCTTTATGCACGCAAACTAAATCAAGGCTGCCAGCTTCCTTTTTCAGTACTGCTCTCAACGCCAGAAACAGTTACACTAAAAGGCTTGCAAATTGTGTCAATTTTTCAATTTCTGATATGGTTGTGTACTAATCACTTGGATGTTTATCACACTAATATTTTCAATAAAATACACATTATTTTAACAATAAATAGAGGTGTGACCTTCAAAAGCATGCACGTGTTGCAACACCAGCCTATTGGAACGTAAGCTGTATATTTTCATTTTGTTCATCCACCAGGCGTAATCATAGTAGCTGCTCTTCAAAATGAAATACTGAAGTTGGTGAAGATGGCTTTTCACCAATGCACAAAGAGTTTCATTAAAATGAGAAACAGGAAGGATGTAGGCACACATACTATTGGGAACAGGTCAGTGCTAGGACATGGCCACTGTTGGCTGCGTTTTTTTTGTTGAAGCAAGTGGGCCGGGCTCACACAGACAGAGGGAGGAGGGGGTTAGGAACACTTCAGACAGCAGGACCAGGGTGGGAAGGGACAGCAACAAGACAGACAACAAGAGGGGCAAGGAGCGGGAGGAGGCCCAAGAGGACAAGTAATACCATGGAAATTAGGAGGAAGGCGAGAGGGAGCGAGCAACAGCAAAGACAGCAGGGGGAGTAATAAACATGACAGACAGCGAGAGGAGGGTGGAAGGGGGAAAGCAAAATGGCAGAGAGGGGGAGCAAACAATGCAATGTTATGGTCTGGAATAGTAATAGTACTTTGATTGTGTCAGTAGTACACCAGGACACTGGATATGTAATTAGACTCTAAGGTTCTTGAAGGTCCTAGATTCTGGCAGCTGAGACTCAAGTTGGTGCCTAGGAAGAAGCAGGAAGCTGTTGGTGCTGTTTTGATGTGCACTGGAATAAACCTACATTATTAAAGTTAACTAATCTTTGAGTGGAATTTACTCTTAACACAGTTCTTGGGCTATGCTCCAGGGAAGATACAAGCACAAGGAGAGGAAGCCAATCAAATGAGAGTGATGATGAATCTGACCAATGTTAAGCAACAGGAGGGCTCTAAGCCCCTGTAGGTAAACAAAATGTCTCACTAGCAATAGTGCATGCGCTGTCTCGGGTGAAGACCTAAAAACGATGAAGAATAGAAAGAAAAGCATTGGCAAAGTAAGGCATTGACCCACCAGCGCTGACACTGAAATGCACTACTTTTAAGTGGGCTGACTCACTGCTTATGCTGTGGTACGTGGATTCAGCAGGTGAATGACAATTCACAGACAAATGAGTGACGGGGGCTGACCCACAGCCCCTCTCGGTATATACATTTGTATGTACTTTTTATTCATTAATTATTAGATCACAGGAGGCTGATGAGTCAGCTAAAGCAGACTCAAGGCCCAACCTAAAAACAGAGTACTCAAAATGGAAAGGCAGTGTTGCAAACAGAAAATTAGAGCAGATGTGAATAAAGGCAGGACCCTTGGCACTGGAAGAGTTGGGAGAAGCTAAACTAATTTGCTGCCACTGCAACATGACAAGAAATCAAGAAGCTCTTATTGGTGGCCTGGACTATATGCACCACCACAGGTGGGAGGCCTGTGCTGATCCACAGGGGGACTACACTGGTTCCTGTTGTGGGTCTGATTGTCGTAAGGGGATCTTCTCGGGCAGAGAAGGGCATTGAGTTCATGGCACCGATCCACTGGTTGGGGCTGGATGCTTGGAAGAAAACAACGAGGTGCAGGAAGTACAGCGGTCCGATCCATTGACAGGGGATTCGGGGAAGACGATGCCTGTTCATGAACAGTGTGTGGCAGGGTGCATCTCAGGTCTAAACACAGTGGAGCATTGAGCAAGGGACGGGGAATGATTGACATATGGTGTCGGTCACCAGTTGCCCCTTACCACAGTGGGTACATTTTCCTGCTGTTGTGAAGAGTCTCTAAACCCACCCCTATTTTTTTAAACAAAAACTGTGAAGTTCACACTTGGTTTAGCTCACATATTTAAATAAACACAAAGTTGCAAGTTATTGAAATTCACACAGCATTATAACAGACCAGGTATGGTCATGAAATTGAGTTTATGATACTGGGGCTAGCGTTTGGCTTCAGGCCTAGTAACAACAATGCATTGTATACTTGTATACTTGGAACATGAACGACTTTGTATTTAAGAACTAGATTATGTGAGAAAATGTTTCACTCCATATCCCTGCACCAGACCTCCCATATTAGACAGTGGCGGCTGCAACGTCACCTTGGGCAGGCTAGGCCGATCCAAGCAAGAGGTGACCCGCCATAATTACAACTGGCGCCACTCGGGCCCGTGGCCTGACAGCGTCAGCCATGGCTCTTATAAAGTTTACTTCCCTGTGTCAACGGCCCAAATGACTCATTTATGGCTGAATTACCAATGAGTTATTGATTTTTTCTCTTTCAATAAAATAGTTAAAAGAGAAACTTCATCAAAGCATAAACCTTTCTTTCCATGTCCCTATTGTCTCCTGTGCGAGTTAATCTGCTCTTTAGGAAAACATTTATTTTCTTAGAATCTAATTTTTTTTAACTTCACTGATTTCTATCTGCTCCCATTTTGGAATTGATACTAAAGAGGTAATAAAAAATGAGGCCTCGTTTGTCTAGCACAGGAACATTTGTCGATTAATCATAGGACGTGAGGGATCGTTTCACATGAAGCATTCTTTGAAAAACGAGCAATTTGGCAATTAGACATTTAAACTTAAACAAAAGAACTATTCTTATTTGTTATAGAATAAATGCATCAGTTTTCACTGTTATATATATGACAATGCGGTCCACCAATAATTGGGGCGCTCAAAAGCTGGTGAAGTCATTAAGGGGGCCATCTGCCTTCCTCAAAAATTCTACAATGAAGCAAGAAACCTGGACTCCATGACGTGTATTTTCACAGTAATCTTAACTCCAAGCAATAGCACCATTACTGCAATTGTTTGGGATCAAGATTAAACATACAGGTCGTGGAGTGCAGAGTCTTTCTATATATATATATTAGCCAAGACCTTTTGATTTTTTTTCTAACATTATGTACAAAATATGTATACTTGTAGTGGCTGTCAGCAGGCCTTCGTTCCACTGGTCTGCTGCTGTGCCACTCACATTTTAATTCCTTCCACTACAGCACACATCATAGGGAAATGGGTCAGCCCACTTTAGCCATTGGCTAAATGTATTGTGAGTGACACCATCCTTCTTTTACATGGAGCACACCCTCACACAAAGTACTTCCATTCAGTGCCAGAGAATATTAAGGCAATATGGACGTTTTGATACCAAAAATATTAATGCTTTAACATTTTTTTTACATGTGTGAGGGCTTATCAACTCATCAACAATACAGTTTTACAAAAAAATCTTGTCAAAACAAAATAAGCATTGACAAAGCCAAAAGGATGGCTGGAAAATCAGACGTTTTGGCTTTACGGATGCTTGTGTAATTTGAGGGTGTCATGTGCTTTGTCTGTAGAAACACAAACTCAAAATTTAAATCATAACACAATACTCGGGTAGTCCATATTAATAAGAAAGTATAACTACCAAATGAAACTCTTTTTAGCTACCTTAGGATAACGAAATATTGCACACAAAAAACAATGTTCTAAACAAATGCCTTATCATTTCCAAACAGATCTTTGTAACCGTTTCATAGCTCACGGTATTACAATAGGATTCTAACTTATTACCACCACCAGAGTCATATTGCTATTAATATTACTCCCTGAAGATTACTGGTCACACAAAGGTCTCTGAAAGCTGCTCTTGTCTTTTTCACAGGGGCGCAGCTTCCATTGGTGCAGCAGGTTCAGTCGCACAGAGGTCCAGAAGCCTCAGGTGCCCACTGAGCCCTGATTATAGTGTATTTTGCAAGTCAAATAGTAGAGAAAGGGCATATTTCCTTCCTTGCGCTAGGGCCCATGGCACACTGGCTATGCTACTGCTGTATCGACTGCTCTGTCCTACCCTTTAGTCCTGTTAGAGCACATATAGCCCCCCCTTGGTGCCTGGTGGAGTGGCACGGGTTGAACTGGTCTTAAGCCAACACTGCAAAGGACTCCCCCAGCACTAGGATCACGGAAAGACAAATATAGATTCAGCGTTTGTGTGACTCCTTTTAGCCAGGCATAAGGTCCTATTACTTTAGATGACCATCATTCAGCATAAAACCACTCTTCTGTGTTTTAATTGATGTAACTGTAGTGATAAATAACGAGCATCTGTATTAAAATACAAAAAGCAGAAGATCATGTTAAGATATTATATGAGCTGTGAAAAAGAAAAGTATAAATTATTTCATTAGATGATATTATGTCTTATATTATGTTGGTCAAACATTGAGAAGAGCAAGATTTCAGTGCAATGAAAACAAGTCTTAGATTAGAATCCACTAACTGAGCTGGAACATGAAATTCACCAAATCAGCCTCCAGCTCTTGGAAGTAGTGCTTCCACTAAGTTACTCACAAAATTACTGTGTCAACAAAAAGCATACCCAACACAGTTACTATTATGTTCCAAAAACTCATTCTTAGGCGTTTTGCTTTGCTGCAGAATGTTGGAAACATCTCTGAAATGTTATTTCATTGTTTAATTTGTTGGGTATTTGCAGCATTTTGGTTTTGATTCCTTCCTCTCACCCTTTCTTTTGAAATCTTATTATTTATTTATTTCAATTGATTTCCAAGTGATGCTCACAATAACTTAAACAGTCTTATGTTAACTGTTCAACCTACCACAATAGCCTAGCTTTGGTGTTTTTCGGGAAAGCGACAGATAAACAAAATGGCATTGCCCCACTTTGCAAGCATTGTGAATTTTAAATCTGTGCTGACACCACTGACAGACAATTCCAGTGGTCCCAGTTAAAGATATTGGGATTACCCACCATGTTTACTGAGCACTACTGAGTTATACTTAAACATATAGCTGATGCTACGTGAGCCAAGAGGTAATGAGGAGTATCATGAGTGTAGCAGATGGGTCGTAGTGTCAAGTAGTGGAGTTTATTGGCTCTCCTGCTATTTAATTCATTTTTGCTCAACGTAAATATGACACTTGGGTCAGTAAACAATCAACCACCAAAATTCGGGTTTTTAATCTCTGAACCTTTTACTATGCAGACGAATTAGTATTGTTCTCTTATTCGTCCGATGGGATCTAGCGTAGGATTGATTATCCACCTTGTCAGATTTAAATTATTTCAACAAGAAATACGGATGAGTGTCGGTCCACTCATTGAAACTCCCGTACCACCTGCACTCTTTTATAGAAGGCTAGTTTGGTGGGCTGAGAGAAAGACTTGGCTTGACAATATTGATGGTATTTTGTTGTCACTATTTTTTGTTCTACAGAAGACTGTTGCTGTGCAGCTCAATGAAAAAGAGCTTGCAATTAAATCAGACAAGGCCTTGTCACTTCAGTTGGACTAGTTTGGGATGACCTAAAAGGCAGTAATTGGTATCTTGCTCAATGAGAGTCCAAATGTCCTGAGAAAAGGAAGTATTTGACCCACAATATTGAATCTTTGGTTGCTAAATGACCTTGGAGTCTTATTTTTGCTATAGCAACAGCTTCAAATAGTAGATGTAGCCAAATGGTTTAGGGAAAAAGATCTGGCCACCTGATTATTTTGAGTTCATATTATGAGTATGTTATGTTCATAAAAAGCGATGACCTCTTATACAATTACTCATGCAAATATGTTTTTATTCTAAATGGGTCAATTTATGATAAAAGAACTTACACGATCCTACGTGTGTAGCATAGAATTAGTCAGTAATCCAAGGTTTGCTTATCTGTGGCCAACATGAATTATCTAAAGAGTGGGATTACACCTTTTAATAGTGGTCTATGAGTTTGTATAATTAATATTGGTATTATCTAATACATTTATCAAATAATGTAGTGATAATCAGCTACATTAGCCCTCAAACCAGTGTCTCCTGGATCTGATTCAATATTATCTTTAGACCCACATTCCTTTGATTGTTCTTAGCTGCCAAACTATAGTCTTTCGTTTTTATTTAATATGAAGTCTGTAGACCTCTCTTATGGCATGATATACATATTCAGATTGTTTCATATACTAATTTTAAAATATACGCACAATTGAAATGATATTGCCTGAAACAATGGCATTTCTGTAGTAAAGCTTTCCTATGAGACTATAACCTCTGAATAATATTAAAGTATTATTGTAAATACCAATTACATTCAAATCCCTGGATCTAAAACTTATTTGGTCAAACTACACTGTGCATTACCCGTGGGTGTTATCTGTGGTTTGATTTGTAGGTATATTGCACAGGTATCATTGTGTGAGTCAGAGTTGTTTCCAAACACTTGGCCAGTGTTACCAATATACAATGATTTGCATACTGTGAATGTATAGCTAAAACTATTAATCTAATTATCATGTGCCACATTCATAATCAACACACTACACTCGTGCTAACTTTTCTTACTACTTTACATTTAAGTTTTGAATGTAATATTTAGTCAACTTAGACACTCATTGATTCCAAAAAATAGTTCAAATTGTTTTCCGGCAACAGAAATTAGAACAATATAGAGTATAAAACTGAATCAGTGTGTAATTTGGTACATCTTTTCCTCCATGTAGTGGTGATCCACGCAGTTTCACATTTGTTGAGGACATTTTGTCAATCACCTGCTCTTTAATTTAAGAATTTGTAGTCATAATTGTATGAGGAAAGCACTCTCTGTGCGTACATACTGCACAGCTGAGCTGCTACTGATTAAGGTTCCAGAACTGCTTATAACTTCTAGTCTCGCTCCATTGTTGATGTGAGGCTGTTCTCCACTGCAGTTACCAATTCTAAAGGTACTAGTAAATCAGGAGGGTGGGATTAATGGAGATTTCAAGTAGATCCCAGATGGTCCTGTAAGAAATGAGGAATTAATTGCAGACTATGTAACTCAAGTCCAATTCCGCTTGTAACCTCTCATTCATCCCCACAGTTTCACAGAGGCTTGTGCTTGTTACCAGTCGCATCAAAATTAACAAGGGCCTTGTAACAAAAGCCAAAATGTACTGATTAATGGTGCTTCAGATCAAGATGTCACTATTAACCATGTCTAAGGTAGGGAGTTTATCAAGCAAGGAAGGATGAAATGCAGAGTGGGCCATGCCTGGGTCCAAACTTGAAATTTGCAGGCAGCACACAGATTTCATCCGCAAGTATTTAGCTCACTGAGATGTGTTGACAGAAGTTCACATGGCACATTTCAGCCTGTGAACCAGCTCTCGTGTGTTACATGTTAAGCTCTGAGGAAAGCTTGAGGGGACAAGCAAGACTAACAGCTCATCGTCCAAGACCGGACAGGCCATTTATCCTGTCACTCATTTCCCCAGTGGAGCGGGAGGTTTCAGAGGACACAATCTACTTGAGTCTGTTTTTTTTTTAGGGTTCAGCGTGCAAAGCGCTCTGTTCCTGTTGTTATCTTTCTACGGGCTTGTAACCGCGCCCCTCACTTTGGTTGGTTTGTGGGCTTGCCTTTTAAAATTTGCCTGATTTGATTAGTGAAAGGCATGCATACGTCATGCCTTTTCCGTTGTTTAGCCCTCCTCGAGTGCACCGGCCTACTACTGAAAATATACAAGGCTCCATGTTTTCCGAATGGTTTCTGGACTACTTTTTCTCTTTTTTTCCTATGCAGCGCGATCTCGCTGGGCAGCAGTCGAGCACTTTGTATGACATCGATCCTGTTACATAGATAATAGCACTTTTGCCGTTAACATGGATAATTACACTTTTGCGGATATGTTTCACTGCAAGCTAACTTCTGTTTCCTTTTGTGTGTTTGCTTTGCGGTCATCGGCTCGCTTATGTGAAACTGTTTACCTTTTCATTTTCAGTTTATGTGGCAAGAAAAGTCCGGTTAGGAGTTTACAACTCTAATAGCTCTAACTCGAGCAAACGCGAGGCCAGTTGCATTGTAAAAGCTTGTTTTGTTTAGTATGTCGAGAGCAGCCGCCTCTGTATCCAGCTCCCTTGGGTTTATGACATAAAAAGAGACAGAGCGAGACTGAGAGTGAGTGAATGGAAAGAGAGAGGGAGTGCAACTGGTTAGTTCATGAATGCCAGAGCTGCTGTGGCTTCCCAGTCTGGCCACGCCTTGCTCCGACACAACACGATGACGTATACTCTAGATTCATTGCAGTCTCAAAGACTGCACAAGTTATCTCACGACACATTTCCCTTTCGCTTTAACTTTCTCGAAACACAATGGGGTTGAGTGCATAAGTGCATTTGGAAGAGGCGAAAGTTCTTTCCGTTCTCATGTTTTTGTTTTTTTTAAAGTCAACAATTCTGTTTTTCTATCGGAAACCCTGCTTTCTCTTCTTCCTTCCTGTGCCAGTCTATGGTAAGCAACATACTGCGTTTCAAAAGGCCAGCCCGCCCTCGAAAAGTCTGTTTGGCCCCGTGCTCCTCCCGTGGCGGCCCCCGCACTGCCTGTTGCTCCCTCGAACTCCTGAATGGGGATGTTGTGATACTGCGTGTCGGGTGTTTTGCTTGCAGCCGAGGCTCTCTTCAAACAACACGACCCCTGACAGCCCAGCTGCAGCCCCGGTTGGGATGGCCAGCCCCACTCTAGACTCGCTCTCTGTCTTCTCTTTCATCTAGGAGGAGGGGCGGGCCGGGGCGGGGCCAGGGCGCCCACAACAGCTGTTTCGTGAAGGGAACGCCGCGCATTTATCATGGTTTCTGCAAAGCCTACCTGCCCAGAGGGGGGGGGGGGGGGGGGGGGCTCGCAGGGACGGGATCGCCACTTCAAAGGGCCAACGGATTACTACAAAACAACACTTACACCACACGGAGGAGAGCTGCGGTGCTGTGATTGTGGTATGCGGATGCCAATGCTTGTTGCACTGCTTCCTCTGCTCTCAATCTGACTTCGGACACGCAGGTTTAATTTCAACAAAAGCGTTTCAACGCCTCGTCGCGCGTCGCGAGCGGCATATCAATGCAACTTCAATTTCAAATCAACCAGTAAAGTGCACTTTTGGAAGAATAAAATATAAAATGGAAATTGACATCTGTAAATTCAAAGGTCATGATAAACGCGTTATTTTCTGACAGTACTGTAGTAAGTGTGCGTTTTGCCCGAAAGTAAGTTTCGAAAAAGCATCCTCCACTCGGTGCTTAATTTGTAAATAAAAAATTTGCTGGTGCTCAAAGCCCTCCTGTTACACACGCGGCTGCTGCAATTAAATATGGGAACACGGAATACCGAGGCAGCGTAATCCTGAAGCCATCTCGGGCCCTTCAATCCATTTAAAGTCACTCCCTGCCCCTTCAATTTACTCTTGCAGCTTTCTGCTTTCTCCCATTGTGACGCTTTTTCGTTTTTCTCTTCCTCAGTCTTTCACATGTGTGTCTTTTGCTGGCGGCAAACGCTTGGGCAGAAGAATAACCGCCAGCCCTCAAAAATAAGTGTTTGTGTTCAGCACCGGACACAACAAGCACAAATTAAGCACTGCCTCCACTACTCTTACGCTGGTTAAGGAGACAGCTATACAATGGAGTTCAATTGACCCTTCAAGCTTCCCTCTTCCTCTGTGTCACTGCACATACTGCACTATGGATAGCTACGTCCTGTTTTTTTCCTATTGTGAAGTGTTGTCACGTGTCCTAGAAAACCACACGGTGGCACCCCTCAAGTGCCCTCTAAGCCAGTGTTGCAAATGGCATCTTCAAATTTGAAGAGCAGAAGTGTTGAAACAAAGCAGGTGCGTGTCCTCTGATTCTGCCTCGCAAGATGTCGTTTTGCCTCGAGATAATTCTGCCCTGAGAGATGCACAAACCTTTCTGCTGCCCTCATCTTTAGCGAGCTCTGCTGCCGGTGGCGTCAATCTGGTGTATTCAGGAGCATAGTAATTAACAAACGGGATGAGAAGTTGCGTAAATTCACTTTGCGCAATTGTGCACATTTACACAAATAGCATAAACGATCACTTGTTGGTACCTCGTGTGAAGTGATCACAGAAGGACATTCCTCGTGGAAGAAAACACTACGTGACGTTTTGACCGGAGATTCGTTTGCGGGCGGAATTTCCCTCAGTGAGAGTTTTTCTGCTCTATCCAGTCTCCTCTACAGGGGCATAGCTTGCTCAGTTTTTTTTTTTTTTTGGGGGGGGGGGGTGGGCAGGGGGCTGGAAGCTAGATTTCCCAACAATCACGCTGCCGCATAATGTTAAATTACATTATATGACAAAAGGGGTGCACAAAGGGGCTTAAGGTGCAGTGGAAATGGAGAGGAATGCAGATTGGTAGGGTTGGTAAGTGAGAGAAAACACATTGTTCTGTGTAATAACCAACATTTTTGAAGTCTTTGGACTTGGAGAGAGAGGGAAAGAGTGTGTGAGTGTACTTTTGTCTCTGTAAATATTCCTTGTGAAATCTGACAGACACCTCACCATACCCGACTGAAAGCACCTGTACCCAAACTGTACCCAACTATATATCAGTAAATACATTTATTAGTGGGGGTGTAACACCCCAAGCACCCCCACTGAAGCTACCCCCGCTCCTCCAGCAAAAAATAACACTCAGTTCCTTTGCGTAAAGTCTTGCAAATTTCATCTGAAACAAAATGTATGAATTTTGCAAGCATCATTAAAATGTTATCTAGGCACAGTAGTTATCATTAGTGGGGCAGGTGCACTGGATCTGGATGGAGCCCAAAAATCCTAGCTGTCTTTTACCATTCAACCAGGGAGAAGGGGGACACTCTCTTTACACAGTACCCTTAGTACACCACTGGGTGTACTCCTGCTGGTGACAGCCGCTGAGTCTACTCTTGGTAAACATTAGTGCCACCTGATCCTCACTTAGCAGCTTACTCTCCTGCCCCAGGAGTATCTGCGTCGGCGCAGTGGGTGTCGTGTACAACCCACTTGGTAAGCGTTCAACCATTTTCCTTCCAAGAACTTGTTCTTGTGATAGAACAAGAAGATCCCGCTGGCTTGCCTCAGGTTATGTACCCAGGACAAATCGTATAAGAAATGCCAGCTGTAGTCTCCATGTATTGCATGGATTAGTGAATTCTTTGCTAGCCCGAGATGGATGCAAGAGCTAACTAAAAGCAGTTATGACTCCCCAATAATTAACAAATTATAATTAATTGAAGTATTTCTATACTTTTAATATTGCCATTCCCACATCCACATGAATCCAGCAATTTGAATCTGATTTAAAATGTGTCTTACCCTGGAGTACATACTGCAACAATGTTTATGAGCAGGGCCACTGGAATTATGAGGGCGTGGCGTTTTTTGCATAATTATACATTTGCCACATAATCCATCATCTTCTACATAATCTGCAGATTAAAAAAAAATAATGTTTCTAGCTCAAACGGTAAAACACTTATTAAAAATGTAGCTGCACATGTTGCAGGATGTGGAAGACCCTTTTCAAAGGTTGACTGGTCACCTTTCTGGTATTTATTGCTAAATTTCAGCGTTCAACTAGTACTAATGAGGTGCAGCCAATGCCCAGGCAGTGTTAACAAGTATAACAGTGACAAAATAATGACGAAATACTATTTCAAAATGTACTGCATTAAGCTGCATAATTTGTTGTTTCTTGCAGCATGATTTACTCAGCCTTGCCGCATAATTTGGCCTTTCCCTGCTGCATAATTGCAGTGGCCCTCTCTTAGAAAGAAGCTTCAGTTCTTTTTTGAAAGGGCATTCTCTCTTGGCCTCCTGCTGAGCAAGGGGCTCCAAAAACAGTAGTGAAGATGTTCTTCCTATACTGTTGAGGATTTACACTTGATAACATATAACATCACTGTCAACAATTATTTTAGTGGGTTTGATGGCAGCGCGTCACACTGTTGAGCACCCTACTTTCCTTGACTGCCATGTAGAGCAGGATATTGAGAGAAGTGCATTGACATCAATTTCTTGAGCATATGGCACCGTTCCTATTTAGAACACAGGAAAAGGTGTTTATACGTGATGTTCTCCTGCAGCTGCTAATGTCACCAAACCCTATGCTGTTTAATATCTGTTATACCATTGGCCAAACTCCTCAGAAGGTATAGACAGCAGTATTTCTCTGATACATTTTTACATAAACTCTTCATATCTTCCAGTTTTCAATTCCACTAAAGCTGTCTTGCTGCAGTTCATCTTGGGATGCAATAAAAGAGCCATGGCTGTTCTTTTTTGTCATAAAAATCTGTGGACCTATAACTTCTGGTTAGCTGAGCTTGGCTTTATGCCAATCCCTTTATGCCAAGCAAGGAATCTGTCATGGCATAGAGGATATTACTAGGCTCTGCGTGTATGGTGACCAAGTCACATTCTTTCAAGCTTCGGGATTTCAGAAAACTTGTTGCTATACTTCTAATTCAGGCAAAAACATGCTAGCTAAATAGTCCATGTGCTCCAGGACAGACTGCTGTAACACCCTGAGCCTGTTGTTTACCGTAGTACCAAAGACATGTCTTGGACTTCGTTCCAAACACCACAGTTGAGTTTGTGGAAGGAGTAGCAATGCTTTCACAGATCTTCATGGTTATAAACCATCTGCACGGACCTTGTGCAAGCCCACGCCGTAGGTTTAAAGTACTCTATTGCATAGTCCAGTGTTTGGCAAAAGCATAGTCTTGATTGCTAACAGGTTTGAACAATCTATGGCACTCACCAGCTGAGCTCCTTTGGCATTGTCCTGCTGGAGACATGACACATCCTTAGTGTCTGCACTGATCCGTACTTAGACCGCTAATTTTAGACCACCTTGTGTATGTTTGATACTCACTAACCCTTTGTGAAGTTTGGCCGTCCATCAACCGGTCTGGTGGCTCACTGAACCAGTTGATCCACTGCAGATGTCAGTATTCATCCATCTGGGATCAGGTAAGAATCTTCCCACGGACACTCAGCCTCTCATCTCTGAGTTAGTCTGGGACTTTAAGGATCATCATTCAGTTGAGTAAAAAAATATGTGTTGCCAACACATAGATGTTATGTTATTTTGTCATGTTATGTTACATTTTGTTTACATAATGGAACAATGAACAGGATCAATAGAAAGTCCTGGTATTTCTGAGGCATGTCTTTATATAAATCAAGGAAGACCTTCATTTAAATGTACAGACGAATTCCATAACAGCAGAACATTTGGTATCACAGAAGGGACTTTGGACCTGATTACAACCTTGACGGAGGGTATTACTCCATCACAAATGTGAAGGATATACAGTCCGCTGTATTACATGTTCCATTATATCCTATGGAACTTGTAACACGGTGGGCGGGATATCCATCATATTTGGGACAGAGTAATCCCCTCCGCCAAGGTCGTAATCAGGCCCTTTGTTTCCCATTTCGTATATTGAACTTTTCTTTTTTTATGTCTTTGAAACACTTCCTTATGTTTTTGTTGAAATGTCAAAGTACTGCAATGCAGAGGTCATCTTCAGTTTTTTTAATGAGAGGAAGTTATCCAGCAGGAAAGGCTAAGTACATTGCATATGCATCCTATATTTTATGTGATGCACATGGAGCAGAAACCATGAACATTTCTTGGTGACAGCAACAGTAATCAGGGTTTGGAAATCCAGAGAGTCTGCCTACTGCTAGAATATTTTGTACTTTTGAATGAAAGAATGAATGAAGATATTCATAGATCACACATGCCGCTTCAGAAGTAGCGTCCTGGTGATTGCGTAAGTCTGGTCAGATCGGAAACTTACAGATCACCAAACAGCACTGTTTTCAACTGTGCTTTGAACAGGCTTTCACTAAAGATGGATCAAAGGCAGGTGAGCGAGCATTCCAGAAACTGGGAGCCAGAACAGAGAAAGACCTGCCCCTATATCTGGCTTTACGGAATCTGCAGATGCATAATAGGTTGTGGTTAGAAGAGTGAAATGCCCTTACAAGACAGTAGTGCTTAAGCTTGTCTTGGCTGTAACTGGGACCCTTTAGGAGGAGTGTTCTGTGATTGATCATAAGAGTTTTGAATGTAATCCTAGATTTGATCAGTAGACAATGAAGTTCTTTGAGCCCTTGTCTGATTGAACAAAGTTTGTGACTATTCAAATTGAGCCCAGCTGCAGCATTTTGTATAGGCGGCAGACGAGACAGCAGATTCTGGGGGCTTCCCAGATCACCTAGATAGAGTACGTTGGCATAATCCAACCTAGAGGGGATTAGCACATGTACAATCCCCTTGCAGTATCTAGGGAAAGATATTGTAGAAGCTTCCTTTAAGATTTTAGCAAACTAAAACAGGTAGCTGCAGTGGCCCTAAGATGGGGTTTGAAGGAAAGTACCATATCGATCAAGACCTCCAGATTCCTGACAGCCGTGGAAGGGGTGGAAACAGGCCCTATATCAGAAGGTCAGAGAAGCAGTGCATCGAGAGAGGTGGAACAGCCAAACATCACATTTCCAATTTGTTGGAATTGAGTTATAGACAGCTGTTGTGCATCCATTGAGCAATGGATGCAATACAGCCCTGAAAATCCCCAATTACAGTTGCATTGAGCTGATGGAAAACATAGTTGTGTATCATCAGCATATGAAACAAAGTTTCAGGATAGTGATAACTATTTAATCATGTGACACTCTTCAGGAAAGGACATTCCCACTTGAAAGTCTAAAAAATATTTTTTCTCATACATTTTTCTTGTATTCACTCTCAAGGAACCCAGATGCAACGATAGGATCATTTTATGAGGCATATTTGTTACTTTCATAACAAGTCTTATTATGAAATTTCATATTTGGTGTCAAGCTAATGTTATTGGACCTCCCTACACACATTTTCATTTTATACCCGTTCTTATTTTTGTTCACCAGAAAATCGTCAATTCTAGTTTTTAATATTAAACAAATTTCCTGAAAGGGCAGTGTAGAAAGGCTTTTTGATTGCTTTTTCTCGGAGGGGCTTACATCTTCCATCCAATAATGAGGTTATGAGCTACTGTACATTTTGCTCTGGACAGTTTTAGTTGGCTAACATAGAACTACTAAACTCTTTGCTTAAATGCAATGTTAATTAAGGAGACATAATAAACAAACAACAGAAAAGAAGATATAGAAAACTGAGTTGATATAATCTGAATTTAAAATTACCCTAGATCGACTCTCTACGATTACAATTTCCAATTATCTATCAAGATCAATTTTTTTTGCCCCAAACCTGCCAAATGTTTTCCTTTGCAGGAGAACCAGAAACTTAACACTACTAAAACGGGAATAGAGAGGAGCTGTAGATTAACCAACCCTACAGGATATTTCTGATCAGCAATTTATTTTGGTTGTGAGCCTTCACAGTGCCCTGGGGATTGGGGTCGATGGGAGGGGGGGGGGGTTCATCCCCAATCCCGGAAATACATGTAAGGGAAGTTAGAATTCCAATAACTGGACTTCTGGGAACAGAGCTGTAGCAAGCAGTACTCAAGAGCAGGCAAGCAGTTGCTGTGGACATGTGTGGGAATGGGAAAGTTTAATCTTTACTGTAGGTCCCTTCTGAAAAAAACACACACACAGAATATCTGTTTAGTGAATGTGGTGAACCCTTTTAAAAACTGCAAAGTACACACTGTTAGGCGTTACAACTTTGCAAAATAATACAATATATCTGACTTCCACAACAAGGTAATAATACTATAGAGCTGCTACGAACGTCAGCAGCATATTCTAACCACTAATTTACAGCTAGTCCCAGACATCAAACCACCTCTGTTCAGAGGCAAGTGGCCAAGTTCCCTCTCTTCGATATGGCTGCATTTATTTTTCATTTTCAAATGTCACTCATCTTCTTCAAAGGACTTGATTAAATTGGAGCAAAATGTCCCAATTTCGAAAAGTGGTCTCCCTTAGAAGCAGCTCGGGGAAACACTTTAAAAACAGAGCCACAAATTAACTCCTCCATGGGACAGTTCTGCGGATTCCTCCCAGACAATAGGCTGCACTTTTTTTGACCTGTGCTCGGCAATGTCTGTGCAGATTTGGGACCGTCCAGATCTTTTTAGCGTTAAATAAGCCATAATCACTCTCATATGTAGCCATTCTTGAATCCAGCGCACACCATTACTCCAAAAAAACAACATCTTTCCCCAATTTTATTTAAAGCAGTCATCCAGGTGGTTTGCTTAAAAATGCTCTGCAAATTGCTTGCAGTGACCCGGTCCGTCACCGACCGCTGCAAACCCATGTGGTGTTATTCAATTTTCAGCTCGACTTGGGTGTCCGATGCGGTTACGAAGGGTACAGCCTCTAGGACCTTGCAGCTCAGGTGCTCGATCCTCTGCAAGGGGCAAACTTGATTGGTAACATGAACACTCTGCATCTCAGAAGGGCCATTGATCAATTAGCAGCTTGGAAGTTGGGATGGTAACTGATTTACAGAGGGAAAGAGGACCCTTTGGAGACTTGGGCATTTCCCCTCTGGTAATAGGGATGCCAGGTTCAGTGGGTGAGGAGTTATTTAGGGGGCAACAACCAACTCTCACTGAAGTTAATTAAATATGTAAAGCAGCCTGTTTCCTTTACGAACTCTGGCTAATTAAAAAACAAAAAAAAAAAAAAAAAAACACGTTTTCCACTTTCAAAAACAATCAGAGATGTTGCTTGTCTGTCCCTTGTAGGCCACTATCCCTGTAAATGTAGCCAATCAGAGGGAGTTTCAATTTGCGACCTAAGGGATATTAGTTAGGCAATTCACTCTGCGACACCCCCTCCCCATTGCTTATTTTTTAAATCGACCTATGTGGTTTGTAACATAATTTCGTGGTAGGAAAAAGTTGGTATGTACTTGATTAATAGAAAAGGGCCTACATTTCTAAGTGATGCTAATTGTTAATTCTTCAACATCTTTCTACCAGTTATTTTTTTTCTTTCATTCTGTTATTTCTTTTATCTTGTCAAAATTTCACACATTATATTACACTCTTTTATTTTTGCTTTAGAGCACGCTCCATGGGAAATACACATGCAAAATACATTTTTCCATAATTTCACACAGTACACAACTTGCCATAGAAACATTTTAATGTCTCCTAACACCTTCCACTACAGACATAAAAACCTGTACACGCGAGGCAGCCAATACCACCGCCCTGGTGGTTTAGGACCAGGATGTTCTGCGCTCAGCAGCAGTGTCTGAAGGGGTCCCTTAAATCTCAGGCCTGTAGCAATGACTGCGGTTCTTCAGGTCTGCAGGCTCGAGGGCTGAACATTCTGCCACTGTTTGCAGTTTCATAACACACTGACATTTAACAACCTGTTTCCAAATAGCAATTACAGGATTTAGGGGTTAAAGCTGTCTTTTCATAATCAGCACTTCCAAAATTACTGGTTTTGTTGTTATGTTTGAACATTCAGTTAAAAAATAAGTCTAATGCAGATTCTACAAATAGTGTTTTTTGCCCCAGTAAAATAGTGTGTTTATTATCTGCCTGTTATCTGTTCATATAAATATTGCATAACACCAAGAAATAGGGTGACTTATGGTTTTTCCTTGATAGCTGGTGAACTCTTCGGTATAACACATTTCTTCTGTTGACTCTTTTTATTGCACTTCCAGAGATAAGAGGGTGAAATAGTGCAATGAAAACTCTTTTGCATCAAATGGTTTCAATATGTTACTGCCCTCTGAGGAAAAAGTCGAATGGACCGAACATGAGCGCCAGCTATTCCCATCAAGCATAACTTTGCACTTCTTTTTAGTGCCAAAAGCATCCTTGCATCCAAATTGGACGTACAGGCACATTTTGCACTTAAAAAAAATAGTGCAAAAGCCAGACCGACATTTCACACAGTAATGAGTATTTTTCGATAAGGGGTGCACGGAAAATTAAGCAAATTTCACGGAGGCGTACTACGTAATTCAGTATTACACTGCTTGTGAATTTCATGCGCTGTTGAATTTGGTGTCAAATAGTGATGGTAGGGTACATTTCCAACCCACACTTGTATAGCGCCTATGCTTCAGCAGCCTTGCATCTATTTAGACCAGAGGTATTCAAACTGGGGGCCTCAAGTGATCCCGGGGCGGGGGGTGGGGGGATGCCAGGCTCTGGCCAAAAGAAGCATTATACAGATAACAGGGTTTTGTTTTAAGCAGAAGCATGTTATTGCATTTTTAAAAAGGTAACAGTACTTAAGTGCAATGTTTAAATAGGTCCAGGCATATTTAAACATTGCCATCTTTACAAAATAATTGTGAAAAATTCTGAGGGGGGGCCCAATGATTTTTATTTTTCAACAGGGAGGGTGCAGCCAGAACGTTTGGAGACCACTGCTTTAGACTGTCATAGGAGAATGAGAGACAGAGATTTCTGCACATTACTCTATGAATGAAGATGCGTTAAGCTCAGCACCTGTCACAACCCCACTTTGCCACCTGGACAAATTTAGTGCCAATGCATGTGTGTACAAGCTGGTCAGTTTCTCTTGAGACAGCAGGTGAGGCCAGATTTAGTATTCTTTCACAAAGCAGAGCAAGGGAACTTGCTGCACTGTATTGCCTAAAAGGGAGAGAGCAGAAATGGGCATATCTACTAAGACATGACACACATGACACTTGTGGCTACCTGCCGCCATCACAGGCACTCATGCACCATGACGCACGGTACCTGTGTCGTGGTCGGATTGTTTTTGTGCAGGAAGGACACTTTAGAGGCAGATTTCTCTTTGTATGCTTTAAAATGCAACACACATGCAAATAGGAAGTAATGAGGAGAAATAAAGGTATTTTTCCTTGTTACATCTCTCTGGGTAGGCAAACCATTTTGGTGCAAATCCAGGTTTACTGTTTTTAGTAAATGTGGGATTGCATCAAAATCCATGGGATGTGAACGCCCATGCTCCATCCATGTAACACCTAATCGACGCAGGGTAGTTCAAGGTAGCACAAGGAACTGCGTTGCCTAACTCTGCAGCAGAAATGTGAAGCAGAGTCACACATCTCAATGTGCGTGACTTTGTAAATATCACTTTAGCACTTGCATTGCCTTGAGTCGATGTCTCTAATGCAAGGAAAACATAAGTGCATGGCAAATCTGGCCCTTTGTGCTTATGCAAAATCCATACTTCTCCAGTGTGCGCTAATTTATTTGTTAGTGTTTTCCTTTCTCCATACTCCAAAGCTACAAATTCCGAAAGAGGCGTGTTCGCTATTCTTCCCAGTTGGTAGCAGCCTCATGGTGTTTAAAAGATCTAGACATGCTGGTATGAACCAACCATGAAGGTCTCCATGTCTCTCTTCTTGTCACTGGCTTATGCAGAAAGGGGTAATTTGAAAATGTTTGCTAGGGCAGATTTTGGTTTCCAGTACAGCTCTGAACTGTGGCATGTTTGATGATGGGCTCCACCAGTTTCTCTCTTGCCAACGGGCTCTAGTGCACAGCCACATCGTCTCCATGCAAGCACAGATCAAGCAAGTTCCTACCAAGAAGCCATTCACAGGTAAGCAAACCTTGATGCCTTTTATTTGCAAATAATAGTTCTTTTACAAAATGTCTCTTGCCGTACATCACGCTTCTCAAATGGATATATTTTTGTACTGCAAAGAGAAACACTTGCCTGGCAAAACTAATCATTCAGTCATTTCAGTACTAACCATTATACTGTACACATTTTCACAGGATGCATTAAACTAGTGGCCATTTCATGCACTTCACTAATTAGCATTGTTTCTATTGAGCCAATTAAAAGAGGGCTCTAAATGTTGGGTTATTTGTATTAAATTACCTTTAGTCATTACTTATAAACCCCATAAGTCCCTTTGTCAATATATCATTTTGGTAATCCCCTGCAGTCATGCAATTTGGACAGAATGCTACTAGGTTCGTTCTACTGTTGTAGGTTTTTAACAAACTGACCTCTCAGTTTCTGAAATTTGCATGTAAAAGTTCCACCTGCATGATCATTCAGGTTTAGTAGATCATACATAAAGATGTGCAAAGGTGTTAGCGCACTAGCATGAAACCATGGAGTTCCCAGTGACTTGTCATCAAGTAGCTTGAATAGTTCCCAATTTTCCTTTAGTTGTACACTTGCTTTGTTTTCTCTTCTGGGCCTTGGTTTCCTACACTTTTCTCACCAGTACTCTGCAACTGTGTCACTCTGGCCTGTTGCACTTATTTTATATGTGTGTGCATGCCTTGTTTAACTTTACATCATGTGAAAAAACAACCCAAATTTAAATTCCATGCAAACAATTTGTGAAAGTCCTGATTTTCATGCAAAAGTCCAACTCAAGTGGAGCTTTGCAACCTTTGGATTTTTTTAAGGTTTTACAAGAAACTCTGACATTTTGTAGAAAAAAACTTTGCCAATTTTCACACCTCCTGTCATTTGTGGTAAACCATCTCTATCTAAAGCAGTTTGTCTCTGCCAGTAAATCACACTGACAGAACTGAGGTTTAAGGGTGTGAGATAGGAGTCGTAATTTTGATCTGGGCACTAAACAACCACTCCACCTTCCACTTCTTTTCCACTGGTGAATTTTGGGAGGTCCAACCTGCCAAAGTTTATCAGTTAAAAAAAAGATGCTGTAAAATCCTACATGCAGAGTTAAGTATGGGATCACCGAATTCTGCACCTCACGAGGAAAGCGTGGAGGAGTTTACTGCGTCCGATAAATACTGCACCCAGTGCTGTTGGTATTTACGGGGTGTGGTAAATACTTCATCCTGCACACTCATAATCAGAATTTGACATTTCAAGAGGGTCAGGGTTCCATCAATACCAAGTATCACTCAGTAGAAAAGGAATACTTGCTCGTTCTCTCTGCTGCAATACAACATCTCCAAACCAGTTCCAAAGCACCCGAAGGTAGTGGCAGGAAATACACCTGAACAACATAAAATATCCAGCAATCTCGCAAACGTTTTATGACAATACCTACTTCTTAAAAAACCAAAACATAGCCCTCTCTCAACCACACCCTCTATGGAATGCCCAAATGTTTTAGTGGAATTTTATCCATTAGGACACACGGTATTTTTGTCCTCTGCATACAGTACTCACCAGAGAAGTATTTGGTTTACAGACCCTTTAACTTGTTTCATCTGAACATTATCATTTCACAAAGCATAGTAATCCGGCAAGTTGGAAATAGAACTTGATAAAAGCACTATTTTGTATTTGCTGTTTCTGCTGCTCTCGTAATAAGTGTTCGAAAGTAGTTTCCCTTTTAAACAGTTTTAATTGCCCGGGACCTAATGAAACATTACCGAATTTACCGAACAGTCCGAAGAAAGCATTCCGCTGTTGCAGGATTCTTTACAAAAAATGTGTTTTTCCAAGAACCGATCTGCTAAAAAATGATCTAACATTTTTAAAACACAAAACAAACCGTCATGGGCAGGAGGCGAGACTGGAAAACCACACCCAATGATGGGAAGGGATTTTGCTGACACGAACAAAAACACATTTTGGGATTTTGAGAAACGCTGGTTTAAATCTGCATGGACAAAAATACATGTTCCAGAGTTATATTTCCAATTTCACAAAACTTCAACATTTCCTTGCAGTGTTGTATGGATGAATTGCCAAGGCTACTTTCTATAACGGTCTGACAGTGATAGGCCTTCGTGTCATACATTGCCCCCTCACCCGCCGCCGAGCCTCAGACCACCTATAGAGCCTAAATGAAAGCAAAGTAACCATCCCTGACCACCCGTTAAATGCTACCGCCTTGTCATCTCCATTAGTTTGTCCAGTCCTGCATCATGCATAAAGAATGCTGTTGACAGGGAGCTGGAAGACTTCTGAATGTTCAGGATGTATGATGCAGGGGCCTAGGTGTGCTAGCTGTTGATTGATAGGGGGTGCGTAGGAGAGAGACTAAGGTGTCCTTGATGTCTTTTTTCATCCATAACACGGCGAGAATGGTGAGAAATGCAAATGATGGCTTAACATTAATGTTGCTACATGAGTAACACAGGAGTTCAGGCTTTCTTAAATATGGCCTTGAATAGAGAGAGACTGACTGTATGAAACATGGACTGATATCACACAGTGTGTTTGTTCATAAGCAATGGAGAGTCTTCCTAAGACTTTCCACTGGTAAAAGGACACCACAAATGTGGAAACTGCCCAACTTGGGCAAACACAATTGAAGGAGATGGATTCAGATACGAGAACACTCTAAAACATACCAAATGTACTACCTGTAAAACTAAAAACGTTATGTACTGTGTCCATGTGGAAAACCTTACATGGGTGAAACCAATCAATAGGTTAAAAAACGAATTGGACAACACAAATCCAGAATCAGGTGTGAAATACTAAAGGCGCCTATGGTTAACATTTCTGGGTAGCAGACCATACAGCATCAGACCTAAAATGGCCATTCCTGTGACATGTTAAAGGAAGTAATATTGTTGAGAAAACCTAATTGAGATTGGAAGCACAGATGATTGTGCGTCCAAAGACAACTGAGAATGGCCTGAATGAGTTGTCGGAAATCAGCAACATCTTTATATAAATGATGATAGTCTAACATGGGCACCCCAATATTTCAATAAAGTTTCTTTAAGAAACGGTCACTTTGTTCAGTAATTGAATGTTATTATCCTTACGGTCTGAAACATATGCACAATGAGCACTCTATTGGACGCAAAACTATATCTCCCTCAGTGCATTAATATAGGGACTGGCAAGACCATCTGTATCTCCGAGATTATTTTGGGTCTGCCCAAATACAAATAATTTTGGGGCAGATAAAGTTTATTCAAATCCCCTTGAGTAGTTTGACAACGCAACATTTATAAGTTAGGACGGCACCCCTGGCCCTCTTTTCTTAGCAGACATGCACCGGACTTGAGAAGACTACATTTCCCCATGATGCCTACAGCAATAATCACCTCTTACCTAGATGCAATTTTGCACAGCCCATGAACTCGAAAACGGAGTCCAGAACACAACAAGGAGCATTAACTGAATGCTGCTGTTAGGAGAAACAACCCAGGGGAAGTGGTATTCACACCCTCTCGACTTTCCAAGCAGAGTAGAAGATACTAGTAAGGTAACCTAAGCACCAGCTGAGCATACTAGGGTTGTGTCATGACAACTTGAAGACCAATTATGTTCCCTAACTGTTTGCAGATCACTCAGGAGGCAACTGTTGAAATAACCTGACAGCAATGGACTATGTAAACTTATTTCTCTGGTTATTCCCGAGTCTTGCATGTCTACTAACACAATTGTGTTGTCACATCCAGGCAAGCTTTGCATTATTTTCTGTGTTTAGCCTATCCAGGGATGGAAATTAAAATAGCAACATGGGTCTATAACACGTGGTACTACTCGCATATACAGAGATTTTAAGAATACGTCCCATCTACACGTAGGGGCACAGTGAGGGACATACAATGTAATTTGATTTCAGGCATTAAATTAAATGTACACATCGCGCAAGAATCACCAGTACTTCATATTTTTACACCTAGTCCTGCACATGTTTAATACAGCCCCGAGGAAGACCTCCACCACAAATAGTGGCGCTCCTTCAGAAGGTGGCAACCCGTTGGCTTACATATATGGCTGAGGAGAGTGAGGCCCATTGATGCACGGTTTCCTTTAGAAGAACTCCTACAGTACTTATAAAACCCAAGTAATATTTCACTCCCTAACCAAACAAGGCCATTGGTTTTTCAGTTATTAATGTATGATTTAGAGACTGTTTGTATTTGTCTGTTGGCCAGTTGTTTAGGTGAGAATCAATCTATGTGTTAGACACTTGTATATTTGAAAAATATTTTTGAATTGGATTAGTTTTGTTCTTCTCTTTTTCTAAGTTCTGTGTCAGCAATGTTTATGTATATTTTTTTAGTTCTAAAAACAGTCCAGTAAATTGATTTGAATTTAAGGTCCGTTAAAGCTTCTATGCTCCAATAATAACTTACCTGCCTAACTATAAAAAAAGCTACTATGATGCAGCAATGAGGCAATTAACAGTTTTGCTTTTCAGGTAAATGATTTCTGCAAAATACATATTGAATGAATCCATTGTGTACTATCAATAAAAAAATTGCCATGCTTTATGGTCATCGGGGGCTTTTATTGTATTTGATTTAAATGATCCCTCACCCTGTTATCCTTGACTGGCTTGAACCCCATCTTGTAGTGTCCATGGAAAGACTTACAGCTTCACAATGACATGGCCATAAAGCAGCCTGATATTGCCACCTTCCACAGTTACCAATAGCAGGAGCTTCACCAATTTTAGAGGGAATGGAATTGTTCTCATTACCATTTAGCCCATGAGAGTCCCTTAAGAAATTAGGTATTGCGATGAGAATTGGTAACGTTGCGCCCAGTTCCCATAGCAAGTCTTCATTTCCCTTGAAGTTTTACCTAGAGGTTTTGCCTGCTTAGAGCAGACAAATACTGCAGATGAAATACATTGGACCACTAATAAATCCACAGATCAAAAAATTCAGATTGAGGTGGTAACCTTTTTTACTGTATCGTTTAAGGGCACTTGTGGAAAGATCCTTAATTAACTGGCACAAACACAAAGGTATAAAAAACAAAAGAGGGACCTCAAAGGACAATTCAAAGAAAGACGAGAACGCAGTTGTTCCTAAATTGAAATACACTAATAGCCCTGACTCACAAAGATGCATACACCAACATCTCAACTACCACTTGGTTATTGCCGGATTGTCTGGCTGTCAACCGCAGTCCAGGCGCTGAGTTTAGCTATATTGTATCTAATTTTGGGGTTCTGCAGCTCAAGATGCAAGAATTATCTGCATGACTCTTAAAAAAACATTTTGCCAACTGGGCATTCTGTCCAGACTTCACTGATCCTTTGGTCCTCTGGGTGACTCTCAACCGTCAGGCCATAGGCCACAATACTAAATCAAAGCAGCTTGTTACAATAAATCTGAAAAAAATAAAGGAGAGGCGCCTAAGAAAGGTTATGTAACCAACTAGGGGGCATCACACTCCAGTCTGCTTGCCCATTCAACCTTTGCAGCAGTTTTCATGGTACATAGTGTGGGTCAGCAACTGATTTATGATGACCTGCCATGATGGTGGAAATCACAAAGTAAAATATAAGTTTGGCATGTTAAACACCATTTCCTGACTATTGCTAACTAATTATATATGGGTTAAAACACACTGAACCTACAGTACTGGCACAGTATGAGAATGTATGTGACCACATAGGTACACATGTTTTAGTTACTCTCTTACAACTCTGATATCACTTTTCATACAATTTCCATGTACAGAGGTGGGTCTCTTTACTTCACATGAACTCCAGTACTGATAGTCTAAAACATACTTTATGTTGTGCCACATATATGCAAAACGTTGTAGCTTGTGTGAGTGACATTGATGAATTTAGATTTGAAATAGAATCCGTAAAGCTGTATCAAATTGAATTGTAAATCTAGCACATAGGACAAGCCAGTTTTGATGGTTTGTTCTTATCTTAAGGCCTTATGATAGCATCTATAGAAAGGCACTTTTGATATAATCCCACTAATGCATAACTGGGATACATATCCCAAATGTAGGTCAATTCTGATATCTGTTTCCGTTTGCAGGACATTTGCAATGTGAAGTTCCAAGGCAGTTGTGGTGTCAGGTACCCCGCTGTAGGGCAGTTGTAGAGTAGCATTCCTATTGAAGGCAACTGAGAGGTAATTACTTGGTAGGATATCTGATTGTTTTGTTGCTTTTGCATAATTATGATGTTTGCTCCTACGATAGGGCCTTTTGCAATTTATTTACAGGAGAGGAGTGATAGGAACATACTTGCAGAATACTTGTGATGTAATGATCTTATGTGCCTTACTGTGTAACTGTTGGCATGCCACAAACAGAAACACGATTTTGATATAGGCATTTACGACTCTCATGCATTATTCATGTATTTTTGACACTATTAACTTTGTTAGGATCGGTGGTTGTTAAATTGAACTACCATGAAATCATACTATCAAGAGTCCTGCACGGTATCTTTACTTGGGAGTAACCAATCACGCTTGCATTGCACCAAGCCTACCTGCTATGGGCATTGGATGGCACCGACTGTTACAATGGGTGGCTTGTTAGCCTGATGGAAGCTATGGGCATGATCTCAGCTATGTCTGCTATTGCTCTCACAGGAAATGATTTCAGAAGTTCCACTTCTGGGTGTCCCTCAACATCCACCACTGGCGCAGTAGTTAATCCTTCAAACTTGATTTATTTGGTGACCGAGACGTGTGGGCAGCAATCTGTGTAGTAGGCGGAACATTTCATGGTTGAATCAAATTCTTAATTACAACTGCTCGAAACCAAAAGTTTTCAACATATCATCAAAGTGTTAAATGTTGCCACTGGGACAAGTATTAGCCAGTTGTAAGTTCTTTGCCAATGTAAATGTTGTCCAGAAAATTTGGTGACGCACACAAAATAGCATGCTTTAGTGTGAATTTAGCTATCAAACAGTGGTGCCCTTTTAATGCTAAATTAAATATCATTTTAAAGGACGCTTTAAGACTGCCTTCCCCACCCTAGTCTGCTGCTCTATAGTTATGAAGCTACAGGAAGACACATTCAAGTTCTCTTTTTTTAATATGCTTATGAACCCAAAAGGAGAGAAGATAATACATACCTTCACGATTAGAGGGGGCTGCTTGTAGGGTAAGGTAATGCTAGGAGGCACCCTAGGGTTCAGGTAGCAGGATTTGCCAGATTGCCCCAAAAGGTCTTTCCATTCCCTGTGATTTTGCTGCCCCTCCACCATCACTTAACTTTTCAGGAGAGTTCGCCTGTGTTTGACTGTTTCCTTTGCCCTTTCCTCCTTCTACTGTTCACGCAAAATCGACGCAGCTTCTTTCGTTTCACTGAATGTTCTACTCTCCTTCAGTTTTAGGTTTATGGGCACTTCTGCCAAGTGGTCTTCTTCGGTCTCCATCCCCTATGCAGCACTGCTCCGACCATGCCGTGTATGCCTCAGCTCCCCCCCCCCCCCCCCCCCCCCGGCCTGTAAGTGAATACTGCACTTCATTTAAACGACCACTAATCATCTAGGCAAGAGTGACGTCAACATAGAATAATAAAATACACAACTAATTTAATCTTGCCTTGAACATCAAACTATTACTGATCCTGAAAAAAACAGGTTGGGCTTCCAGTTCTAAGTAAAACCTGCCTGGCTCGAGCCAAACACAACTTCAATTCAAGAGGTTCAAGACTACAAACCAGCCATCTTCCCAGAACCTCCTTTTAATGTAGTCCAAGCAACATGGAGGCAATAGGACCTTCAGAAAGTCAGTTTCAGTTACTAACCGGGCCTTTTGTTTGCAAATGCATGATCAGCATTACAAATAATGTATATTTGTGTTGTTAATATATCTTAGGTATAGCATCTACTATCAAACCTATTGTTCTTCAAAGCACTGTGGCAGCAATTAACACAATGAACCAAACCAACATTACTGAGGTTTAAATATTTCATTTGCATAGTACCGTCGTATTTTTGCATAAATATTCTGAGACCACTGGAAATGTACACACTGCTCCCTAACCATCTTCTGCTTGCTGTAAATTAAGCTTGATTCTGGCGTTTCTTCCCTGCAGCGTATTTTGTGAAAATGTCAACCAAATAAAACTGTACACTAACTTCACTCAGTGTTCTGCCCATGATGATAGTTCAAGTAATTTTCCTTCCACCGCAAGGCCTTGAGTGACACCAATTCACTGAAGACCTTCCATTGAGATGTTGACATAACTCGTGTCGAACCTCTGGGCGACCGTCATGTACTGCTTGGAAGGATGGGCCGCAGGGGACACCAGGTGCTGGTGGACTGCTATCCGGACCTGATGCAAACAGGCAACCCGATGGAAACTTTAAGCCGTTTGATAACTTACCAGCAGAAACAATTTCTGAATCCCGAGTACATATTTTTATTAATTATTTATGTGCTTTTCTTCTTTTTTGCTCTTGCTTTCTATGGCCATTTATCTTTACCATTCATTCAGCTCGTGCTCTTGCGGTGGTCCCTTTCCGCCGCTTTCCATCATGGCGACGTTGCTTCCGTATTCATTCTTGGTGTTCATTTGCTGTTTTTGCACTGTCTATGTTTCCTGGGTTGATGTAGTGTCTTCGGCCAATTTTTAAGCTAGGAGGCTTTGATTAAATGTAATTTTTTAAAAAATAGTTGACTCCATTTCACTACGTTCACAAGGTACGTATATAGTTCATTTGGCCATAGTCATGTCTGTTTTAATTGATAACTACATCAGAAATTAAATTGTCCGGTTTCTTGCAGAGTTCTGCAGCAATCTCTACCCTGTACCAAATCGAAGGTAACATGAGGAATTTACGCACCCTCTACTGGAATGCGATGGTGGATTGGTACACTTTACAGTACATAAACATACTGAGGCACAGAAACTACACAACTCTTCAATCTAAAGATGGACAATGGTGATTTTATCCATTTCGTGAAAAACGCTAATCTCTCTCTTAAAGGAGCGCTCAGAGAACTACCTCATACTATGAAGCAAGTCAGTTCACATTGCTCCTTGCAAATATTTTGCCAGGTGTTTGCTTCCAGAACATTTGGTGAAGTGGGTGTAAAAGGTTAACTCAGAGTGACATCAACCAGCAGTCTCAGGGGAGAGGCATAGCCATTACTGTTCCAGTAAACCTTCTACATCAGAGGTATTAACAACATCCTCTAGGTATTCTCATAATCTCACACTGGAAAAGTCTACAGTTCACTGTAAGGAAATGCCTTTCTTGGCATGGTTACCCCCTGACATTTTGCCTTTTGTTGATGACAGTTATGATTGAAAGTGTGCTGGGACCCTGCTAACCAGGCCCCAGCACCAGTGTTCTTTCCCTAAACTGTACCTTTGTTCCCACAATTGGCACAGCCCTGGCACACAGATAAGTTCCTTCTAAATGGTAACCCTGGTGCCAAGGTTCCCTGTGGCCAGGGAAGGTCTCTAAGGGCTGCAGCCACCCTGGGGACCCCTACTTATGCACACTGCCTCACAGCTTGTGTGTGCTGGTGGGGAGAAAATGACTAAGTCGACATGGCACTCCCCTCAGGGTGCCATGCCTACCTCTCACTGTCTATGGCATAGGTAAGTCACCACTCTAGCAGGCCTCACGGCCCTATGGCAGGGTGCACTATACCACAGGTATAGCACTATGCCCCTACAGTGTCTAAGCAAAACCTTAGACATTGTAAGTGCAGGGTAGCCATAAAAAATATATGGTCTGGGAGTCTGTCAATTACGAACTCCTCAGTTTCATAATGGCTACACTGAAATCTGGGAAGTTTAGTATCAAACTTCTCATCACAATAAATGCACACTGATGCCAGTGTGGGATTTATTGTAAAATACACCCACAGGGAATTTTAGAGATGCACCCCTGAATGCCAGTCTTACTCCTAGTGCTAGGCTGGCCGGTTTCTGCCAGCCTGCCACAACCAGACAAGTTTCTGGCCACATGGGGTGAGTGCCTTTGTCACTCTGTGGCCAGGAACAAAGCCTGTACTGGGTGGAGGTGCTTCTCACCTCCCCCTGCAGGAACTGTAACACCTGCGGTGAGCCTCAAAGGCTCATGCCTTTTGTTACAGCACCCCAGGCCATCCCAGCTAATGGAGATGCCCGCCCCTCCAGCCACTGCCCCCACTTTTGGCGGCAAGGCTGGAGGAGATAATGAGGAAAACAAGGAGGAGTCACCCACCAGTCAGGACAGCCCCTAAGGTGTCCTGAGCTGAGGTGACCCATGCCTTTAGAAATCCTCCATCTTGAGTTTGAGGATTCCCCCAATAGGAATAGGGATGTGCCCCCCTCCCCTCAGGGAGGAGGCACAAGGCGGGTGTAGCCACCCTCAAGGACAGTAGCCATTGGCTACTGCCCCCCTGACCTAAACACACCCCCAAATTTAGCATTTAGGGGCGACCCTGAACCCAGGAAATCAGATTCCTTTAACCCACAACCAGAAGAAGGACTGCTGACCTGGAAGGACCCGCAGAGACAACGGAGACGACAACTGACTTGGCCCCAGCCCTATGGGCCTGTCTCCAGACTCAAAGAACCTGTGCAGCGATGCCTCCGACAGGGACCGGCGACCTCTGAGGACTCAGAGGACTGCCCTGAACCTAATGGACCAAGAAACTCCTGAGAACAGCAGCACTGTTCAAGAACTGCAACAAATCTGAAACTTTAAAGCAACTTCCAAAGAACTCTCTCTTCCCGCCGGAAGCATGAGACTTCACACTCTGCACCTGACGCCCCTGCCTTGAGTTCAAGAGAACAAACACCACAGAGATGACTCCCAGGTGACTATGATGACGTGGGTACCCTGAGTCAACCCCCCCACACCCCTACAGCGACGCCTGCAGAGAGGATCCAGAGGCTCCTCCTGACCGCGACTGCCTGGTAACAAGGAACCTGACACCTGGACCAAGCACTGCACCTGCAGCCCCCAGGACCAAGAGGAACCCCCTTCCTGTGCAGGAGTGACCAGCAGGTGACCCCTTTCCTAGCCCAGATGGTGGCTGGCCTGAGAAGCCCCCCTGTGCCTTGCCTGCATCGCCTTAGTGACCCCCGGGTCCCTCCATTGATTTCAATAGCAAACCATATGCCTACTTTGTCTACTGCACACGGCCGCCCCTGTGCCACTGAGGATGTGTTTTGTGGGCTTGTGTGTGTCCCCCCCAGTGCTCTCCAAAACCTCCCCGAGGACGCAGGTACGTACCTGCTAGCAGACTGGAACCGGAGCACCCCTGTTCTCCACAGGCGCCTATGTGCTTTGGCCCTCCTTTGACCTCTGCACCTGACCGGCTCTGTGTTGCTGGGGTGGTGACTTTGGGGTTGCCTTGAACCCCCAACGGTGGCCTGCCTATGCCCAGGAGACTGATTGTGTAAGTGCTTTACTTACCTAAAAAACCTAACCAAACTTTCCTCCCCCAGGAACTGTTGACTTTTGCAGTGTCCACTTTTAAAATAGCTTAATGCCATTTTAACCTAAACTGTGTGTACTACTGTTTTAAATCAAAGTTCTCTACTTACCTGTGTGAAGTACCTTGCATTTTATGTACTTACCTCAAATCTTGAATCTTCTGGTTCTAAAATAAATTAGGAAAATATATTTTTCTATATAAAAACTATTGGCCTGGAGTTAAGTCTTTGATTGTGTGTTCCTCATTTATTGCATTTGTGTGTACAACAAATGCTTAACACCACCCTCTGATAAGCCTATTGCTCGACCACACTACCACAAAATAGAGCATTAGTATTATCTACTTTTGCCACTATCAACCTCTAAGGGGAACCCTGGGACTCTGTGCACACTGTCTCTCAATTTGAGATAGTACACACAAAGCCAACTTCTTACATTCACTTTTCATTTTACCGGTCATAAACAAAGGTCACATGTAAAAGCAACAAAGAAGATGAACAGGGACATATCTAACTAATCTAGGCCTCCACTTGCAACATATTATATGAGAAGCCATAACCATTAACATATGAGGTTTGTGACCCTCAGATTTACACTCTACTAACAAGATGCATGGAACTCTTGGGCAAGGTTTGCAAAGTATTGCTTAAAGCATTTGGCATAGCTGAAAGGGGGCATTTGAACAAAATAATTTAATACCGGGGTCACTGTATGGCTACAATGTTCCTGCTACCAAAAGCAAGTAGGCTTGGGTACATAGGCAACTACCAGTATCAAACATCTGTAGTTCAGTATCAACCTATCCCTAATGTCGAGTGGGGCAAATTCTTTCCCCAATCTCCCATGGGATTGGGCTCCAAGGAAGATGGACAATTTAAACATCAACCTCTTTTCCAGTTTTACTGCAGCTACTTTAATAGCCTGTGGAAGATGGATTGTTACCCGTGTTTTAAAATAGACTTGGGGCGGGCTTTGGGACTCCCCTTTTCTCATGATTTGATTGCTTTTTTGTCTATTTCAGTTCCCCACACCTAATTTGATTAATCTTCTCCCTATTCTTGCGATGGGTATTCTTCTAGTCTGACCATGGTTTTGGATGTGCTGCATCTTTCCGTTGCTGATATCAGGATACTATTTCTTCTTTTGCATTTTTCTGTAGCATTCGCCCTAGGAACGGATTTAGTGCTGGTGGTGCCCAGTGCAACAGTCTTCTTTGGCGCCCCCTCATGAACTCCTCCTCGGATTCCCTCACTACCACCGGGCAAAACCGCCCCTCTTCTCTCCATGGCCCTTCTCTCACATACATTTCATTTGTTTTAAAGTGCTGAATAAGACTTGGATGTACTAATCCACTCAGCTATCCTCATAAAATACAGATCTGTTTTTTACAGCAGACATTTTAACCCTCTGTGCTACTTTATTATGAGTCAAAACTGCCACTAGACAAATCTCTGATTTCTCTCTCTAGCAGGAGCAGTAATCACAGAAGTTATCTTATTTATTTTTTTGATGCCTGAAAGCTGAATGCACAAGGAAATCTGAATCAGGTGCTTTTAAATTGTAAGTTATTGCTAACCACAGCACCCACCCCTCAGGTCACCGGTCGCACACCCCTAAAGCCAGTCCTGATTCCGTCTTTTGTACTCAATGGGAGCACATGTCCCTCAACTTCCTCTTCTCCCATATGTGTCTGTATCTAGTCGCTCCATCTGACCCACCACTCTTTTGCCTGTTTGCCATTCCTACTTGCTCACATCTGATATTGGCTCTCTTTTATGGGTTGGGCAGAACTTGCAGAGTTTCACTCTGCAGAGTTACACAAAAACGCTGTGGAGTTCCGCGAGCAGGTGGAAATCGGTACGTCGCGCTGCCTGCTCTGATTTTTAGCACCAGGAGCTTGTTCCATGCCAAGAAATCAGCACAAACAGCACCACACATCATGCCAGAGGGTGCTGCTCGATTAAGATTTCTAATTGAGGGGCAGCTTTCCCAACGCGAACGGTCGCGACTGCCCACAACCCCCCGTTTTGGGAAAAATCCCCCTGTTTTGGGAAAATCTCATTGAGTGCCCTCCCAGTGCCCAAAAATCATGCTAGGTGATGCTAATTCTCTCTCGCACTTGCGAGCTAACCACTGGCGAGCCGCACTCAAGAAACAACTCTGCCACAGTGCAGGCAGCAGAATTCGTCTGGAACTCCATATTAGATGTGTAACGCAGAGTGGCCACACTCCGTGAACTCTGCTGGGAGAGCGGCGTTTATCACCAACCCCTACTCTTTCCCCACGCCCATTGCTCCCTCTCACAAGTCCTTTTCCCTCCATTGCATCCATGCTCCATAGACTCATCTTTGTCCCGACCACCCATTGGTTGTCTCTCTCACTCCAGGAGCTTCCTCCTGCCCTCACTCTCTCCCTATCAGTCTGTGCTCCACAGGCTCCTCCATGCTCCCTGCTGCTCCTTGTTCTTATTCCTCACTCAAAGTGTTCCCTCTCACCCATCTTTCTTTACCCTTGTCTGCAGTCCATAAACTCCTTAGTGCTCCTAGCTGCACCTCTCTCTCCATCTCTGAAGCTGCTACCTCATAACCTTCAATCTTCCTCATATTCTCTCTGTCTTCCAGAGGTTCCTCGTTGCTCTCGTCTACCCCTCGCACTGCTTCCTCTCACTTTCTGTCCCCACTTTCTTCCCTTTTTCCACTATTGTATTCATGCTCCTGACTGAACTGCTTTAATGCTCGTCTTCCTAATGCATTTTTTTTTTTTTAAATAAAAAAAACATATTTGCTTTGAATGCTTGTTAATTTATGGTGAACATGCTTAACAGTACTGCTTGCTCATTTCATGTTTTAGCACTAGTGATTCCCCTGATTGCTTTTGCACTAGCTTTGCACCCATTTTCGACAGTCCCACAAGCATAACACACATTTTACAAACAGATACAATTTGGGAAATTAAAAAAATGTGTTTTATCTTGTAGTTTTGCATGCATTTTGCATGCATCCCAACAGGTCTGAGGCTTAGGCAGTCATGTTTGGGAGTTGTTTGGCAGCCAGTCTTTGTTCTTTGTCAGTCACATAATGACAGATGTTTGCTTCTTATCCACTGAGTTCATTCCATCTCTATAAAGCAAGGACACCTAATGGCCAAAGTGACGAAGCAGCAAGAGTAAATTTCACTAATAGGTAAAACAATAAGAAAATAAACAAATAAACCTGTAGATCAATAAAATCAATGTACCCTGCAAGTATAACACAGCAGAATATTTTGACATTAATTAATGGTGGCCATCCCTCTGAGGTCATCTGAGCTCGAGCTGAGACGTGCAGACAACAATTCTGTTGAAAATGACCTAATAAGTATGGCAAATTGACTCTGTCTCACCATCACCCTATACCTCTATCACCTTTCCTCTCGCTCCACTCTCTGACTCATCCCAAACCCATTCTACTACTGTGATCTCCAAAATAACCCTTCCTAGACTCTTCGGTCCTCTATACCTCCTGGCTCATCCCAAACTTCAGTTTACTACTATGATCTCCCAAACAACCCTCATGTATCTCTCCTTTGACTCATCCCAAACCTCATGTTACTACTATGATCACCCCAATCCCTCTCTATATTCTTCCCTCCTCTATCTCTCCTTTACTCATCCCAAACCTCATCTTACTACTATGATCACTCGATTAACACTTCTGGATTCTTCCCTCTTCTAACCCTCCACTATTCTATTCAATCCAACTAGCAGACTCACATGTCCTCCATTCAAATGAACCCATATCTCCCTACACTAATCCACCACTAATCCTTTTGGGTTCCGGAGTAGTGTGCTACTTGCCGAGAATTGCTTCGATGCCTCCTCAGGGATAGTAAGAGCTACATAAATACAATTCCAAATTGCACAAATTACAAATTTTGGTTGAAGGAAAAATACAAGCTTGCTGTAGTTACAGGATTTTCTTTAAGAAGGTAGAAGTCTGTGAAGTTGTTTCATTCTTTAAAAAACTGAAATCCACAATCTACCATCATGATATGTTACTTGGTATTGTTGATAAATCTGTGGTCTCAACTATCTCATCTTGCACCCCTAAGCTGGTAAACTACACAACTTTAACTGGCTCATGCCAGCTAACATTTAGAAATCTGAATTGGCCTAATTGGTAAAAAAGCCTTAAAGCGAAACAGAAAATCATCAAAACAAATGCCTTTTTGTGGCGTTATCTAAGAAGACAGGAAGGAAGACAATGGCATCCCAGCAAAATCTTTTGGGGGTGTTGGTGATTAATAATCTTTTAACAGTGACACATGAGATTGACACTTAACTTTCAGTGTTGTTCAGTCTGTTAGCTGCATTTGACTTGGTGGACTTTGACCCTTAGTTTTGTATGATAATTTCAGAGGTATTATGCTGGAGATGACAACTCAATGGTTTGCATATCTTCTATCTGACTGGGCTACAACTGTTAAGCTCAGACCCTGGGTATCAATTTAAACTGATATTCCATGTGGATTACAGAGGGGATCTCCACTCTCACTACTCTTTTTAAATATTTTCATAAAACGTTTGTTTTCCATTTACAAATGACACATATACTTTTTCTGTCTGTTAAGAAATCAGGATAACGTTGATATCCCAAAGAAAGGGATGGAGGAGGCTGCTTCCAAGATGAATGACAACACGTTCAAATTGGGCAAAAGCAGAGGTTCCTGTACTAGGATCAAGTCCCAGATCTTGCCTTAACAACATTTACCGGAACATATGAATTGTTTGGGCTCCAAACTTCATTTTCAAAATCAGCAAAGGATCTTGGACTGGTGTGGGACATCAACCTTGTTGAACACAGGGGTGGTGAATCACTCAATCTTTTATCTGCCTGAGACAGCTAAAGCTGGCACTACTCCACCTGGACAACAATCAGCATAAAAGCATTGCTGGGGCTCTTATTAGCTGTACACTCAAATGTCTGAATATCTTCAGTGGCATACCAAAGGGACTGATTACCAAATTGCACCATGCTCAAAAGGCGGCAGGTAGCCTTGTAATAAACCTCTGTGAATTCAATGTGTTTCTGTAGATCTTAGGTCCCTTCATAGGCGAACAATGCTAAGATGTGTTACATTTAAGCTAGTGTAGCGGGTCTTTACAGACATTCATAACTTTCTGGTTTATTCAATAATTTTTTAGTCATGTGATTGGAGGTGGATTTACTGCATGCTTCATAAAAAATATTTTAGGTTTATGTCTGGTGTGAATTTCCTTACTGATTTCAGGATAGAACTAGTGCTTGTAACCTTGTCAGCTCCGGTTCACTGGAGCATAAGGAGGTGGAACTAAGGCCATTTTGTGATGTTAACACTGTTTAAAATGTGCACCCACGTGACATGAGATCAAGAGACAATACATTCGGTATCATAAGAGCTATATCACAATGCCTTTTTGTTTCCCCTCCCCAGGCAATTTACTCTGCATTTATTATGAAAAATAAGTTCAATTGGCATTTTAGTTTAAATGATCGCCTCCAATGAGCCACATACAGTTTTTTATAGTCTCTTATACCAAGACAACATTTTATTTTTTCCTCTGGTTTTGTGGGCAATAGACTGTGTAGTGCATCATTTTCTAAAAAGTAAACTAGCTCCTAAAATTGTTTTTCAACAGAAGATCACATAGGTTCAAAATAGAAGATATAAAGAAAGTTGAAACAAAAATAAAACACAAAGAGCCAAGTAATATGAGTTACTGTTTGAGTGTGATCTAAGAAAGCTCTTGGCAACTGTTTTATCGTAGTGCTTTTTGTATGGTAACATTATGGAAAGTTCCTCAACCAGAGCATCCTTGAGAAACAGTTTCCATGCCCTGTTTTGCATAGTGTGTTTACCTAATTTTTAAAATTACTCTGCAAGCCCCCAAGTATGAATTTGGTTTCCAGTTCAAACTTAAAGCAGCAAGGCCAACCACATATTTTCCTGACTGACATGTTTTTATCAAATCTGGAACACCTTCTGAATACACATAATTTTCGTAAATGTCACATTGCACGGAAAACTGTTATGTCCACGCGGCACTACCAAACTAAACCTTTGCAGTCCTCCAACACCTCTTGCAACATCATCAGCTTTCTTGAGTGGAATGTCATCTTTGACTTTCAACAGATACCGAGTGAAAAATGACTGGAAAATATTTGTGTAGCCAAAAACATCCAAGAAAAAAGCACACCTAAATTACCATGCAGGCTGGACTTCAAAACGAAATTCGTCTTGGAAATTTCTGGTGATGCAGCTGGTGGCATTAAAGATGCCCACATCAAAATTGTGGAAAGCGCAATATCCCTTGGCATTGCAAGATGCCATTTTGTAATGAGGTGTTTGTGTATAAGCATGTTGTTCAAACATTTTGATGAAATATTAAGATCCATCCACAATTTCGTAAGTTACCTTGTCATCAGCTTTGAAAAAAGTCAACTATATTCAAGCTTATATTTGCCTTAGGGACTCCAATGGGGTTCCCGTTAACTGAATTGTGCTGGCTCTTAAAATTTTGAAAGAAGTAACAAATTCCAAGTCAATTTACCATGATGCTGAGCTTAGGAGGACCAGAATCAAAGGCTAAGTCAATTTAAAATGATCTTTCTACGCATTGGGAAAACTAAGTGTCGCTGTATGCACATACACCAATTTACAGATGTGTGGAGTGCGAAAATAAAGCTGAATGTGCCGTAATCGTGTTAATGCACCTTAAACGTGATTTTCCCATTTCATGCAGTGCCATTTTAAGGTATTCTAGACTGCCGTAGTACTGCTTCACACCACAGGACAATCATGACCATTAGCAGCAGTCAAGAGCTGGTTGTACATTGGCCCCTATAAAATTGGAAACTATGTAAAACACTATCTTTGTATGCTGTTCGGCACTTAAATCTAATTTCGCCATAAAATCACACACACACTGGGTCCGATACACAAAGGTAAACTTAGACGTTTGGTCTAAGATTAGACCAAACGTCTAAGTTTACCTTTGTGAATCGGGCACCACTGTGCGTAACTAGAGTGGCCAAAACTATGATTGCGCCTGCTTCGTCAAGCGAATTTGGGGAATTTTGCATTTCATGAAGAAGTATGAAGTTATCTGAATTACTCATAGGAAGCGTAGTTCACCTATCCTTGAAGTGAGATACCCAGCCCAAAATGGCCAGGACATCAGGCTGCAGTGTTTCTACTGCCCGCTGTCACCTGGATTGCAACGATAAAACACAATGCCCCAGGTTGTATCATCTCTTTTGCCAGCTCTGGATGTCTCACTCTGAGTCATCCACCACTGAGAAGGAGCAAGGAGGTGTTGACTGTGAAAAAAACAAGTGATTGTCTTTCATACATGGGTGTTTGCAATTACCAAATAGCGAATCTCAAAAATTCACTATTTGGTAATCGCAAACCATCCCAACGTACATCTGGCCCTTAATCCTACCCATGGTAGGAGTAAATCTCCAAACACTCCAAGGTGGAAAGTGCGGATGAGTTTGTGAACACTGCTATGGTCACAGCATTCTCACTACTTCCGCTACTCTACCCTGCTTGTAGACTTATGCCTGCCAACATCTTTTCAATATATTTACTTGTGAGAAATCACTTTTTCGAAGTATGAAATGTGGGATGCATTCATAAACTAGGCTATTTGCTTATTAGTTTCGTAGTGTCTTTATAACATTGATTTTATTGAAACATTTTCAATTTAACAGTGTGGCCCTCTGCTAGTAGGCTTTTTGGTTACAACATCTATATATATATTTTTTTTTTTTAAAGAAAGGAACTTGGAGCGTCTGTGATTTGGTAAATATGGGCACTTTTTTGAAGTGACGGGAGAAATAGTCAAAATATTACATCTATACTATTTAAATTTTTTAAAACTACATTCTATTTCATAAAGGACGTTTTTTCTCTAAATAATGTAGAACAGCAATCCAATGTCTGTGATCACGAACAGATGCTGCAAAACTCCAAAATCTTGATTTCATCTCTTTCCTTTTCAATTTTATGTTTCACAGTGAGGGCAGAGAATGAATGATTAGTCAACAGGTACATACTACTTTTTTAATGGTTGATTGGCACGTGAGAAATACCAGAAATATGCTTGTGTTTCCATGCTTACAGTATATTTAGGACTTTCATGTGATCCACCTTTACTTTTAGGGCTACTCTACAAAATGCGCGACAGCATTTCCCTTACTCAAATGTAAGAAAATATGCATGCCGAAAATATTGTGTGTGTATATTAAAGACCTCCCTGAACACCCCCATTAAATGTAGGCGCGTTCATCCGTAGTTCATAGCAACAAGCGAATTATCAAGTGTTTCCAGGGATGAACTATTTTGCGCTGTATGTGAATACCCACAAATATACACGTTTATATATTTCCACTTACTTCTGCAAGGCCAAGATACCGCCTCTTTCACAGAAATACCCAAATTCCAGCCCTTCTCTGGAATTTTTTTTATGCCGATAATCCTCTGTGAATAAGGGTTTGCATGTTGTAGTCTCAAAGTGTAGTTTTTAAGAGCCTAAGTTGAAATGCAATGTGCAAATAACTTTGTGAATTGATACATTATTTTTGAGGCAGGTGTATACCCTTTTTTATGGGCGAGCACAAAGTGCTCCGTCCATTCTGTAATCTCTCCTTGGGCTTTAAACCATGCCCATGCCACGTCAGTCACTTACATTGGTTTGTGGGCTTGCCTTTTAAAATCCGCTTGCTTTCATTTGTGAAAGGCATGCATACGTCATGCCTTTTACGGTGTTTAGCCCACCTACACAGCACCGGTAATGTACAGAAAACATACGAGGCTCGATGTTTTCAGCCTGGAGTCCAGACTACTTTATCTGTTTATTTTACACGCAGCGGGATCGCGCTGCATTTTACATAGCACGACAGCGCTGCATTTTTTTGCTTTACAACGCTAATAGCTCGAACAAATGCGAGACCCGTTGCATTGAAAATGCTTGTTTTGTTAAAGTAAATATCTTCTCTTAAAAATCTTAAGCTGTAGCTTGACTACATCTCATATATTCACAGCTTCCCTCAGCCTCCCAGTCTTAGGACCTGTTTAAGATTTCGGCAGATGGGTTGCGCCATCCCAAGGGTGACGGGTATCCCATCCACTGAAATCTAAACACCATAGGAAACAATGGTATTTAGATTTCGGCAGACTATTTCTTTGAGTAGGACAGAATTCCATTACAAAATGTGCAGCCTAGAGCGCGTTCCGTTTCTGTAACATAGAGTTATTGCCTTAGGTTTAGCCCTTTGATGACATTCACAACTTGTTGAATAACCCATTTTTAATTCCTACAAAAGCGTTCTCCCTCCACTTGACTTTTGGCTAGGTACACCTTTCAAAACTTATTTCTTGCACATATTAGTATATTCTTGCTTGCCTACTTCTATCAGCCTACTTAAAAGCCTGCAACAATCGAAGGCAGAAAGTGTTCGAAAGTGCATAGAACTTTTCAGTTTTCCCACAGAGGTTCAATGTAGTGAAGATTTTACGTACAAAAAAAACCAAGAGCGATATTTTGTTTGAATTATTACATTTTCTTACATTTATGCATGAGAATTCTACTCAAGATGGAAACACTTTGTATTTAAGGTCATGGTATTAGACTTAAGGCAGGCAAGGAATGCAAATTCTAAATTACCCTCGTGCTTACTTCACAAGAATGTAAATCATTTGTGCAGTAATAAATCTCTATTATAACGTGATCTACGCTAATGCATCCTTAAATTTACAACTGTTACTCAAGCTGTGTGCAAGGTCATCTCATTCCACACACCAGGCTCAAATAGAAGCCACCATTAATGTTTGCCACCTTGAGGCTTGCCACAGCTCTTCACATAGGTGTAAGCCACACGTTCCTGGTAGACTGCTGCACATTGATTCCTTGTGAGTCATCCACTGCAACCCTTGCATTTTAGTTCACAGTTCTTACTTTCAGTCTATTCCATAGAATACATTTTGGCAGAACATTTAATCAGAATCCCATAAAATCGGTGTTGTGTGGTTAAAAGGTCTATGCTTATTTCAGGGCTAGGAACTACTCCATGATTTCTTTGCATCACCTCACCAATTCCAAAGTTTTACAAAGGAGCACATGTCAAAACCATCATGGACCACAACTCATAAAGAGAACGCTGCAATTATTAATTTAAACCACAATGTCTGCCTCAGTGCTGTTTGAAAAGCTAAGCAATGCTATTTTACTACTTTAGACAATGGGGGAGTGCTCCTTGTCACAGGAACTTTAAAGTGCTGCCTTTGGCTTGAAATTTATCAGCATTGATTGACATGTCTAAAGCAAATATTAGGGCATGGCACAATATCATACACAAAGCAACACAATTAAAACATAACATGGTCCCAACATACAAAAACCATCAAAGTGAAATACAACTTAACAACCTAACAAAAACACCACATTGCAATTGGAGCTGTGTAATTTAGGCTCCACCCTTTATACATAACAAATATACATTTATATGCTCATGTATGATATTTATGTTTAGCGTGTGACTTAACTTTATTAATGTGTGTGATGCATTTAAAACCAATTAATAATATGTAACCATTGCAGCCATTAAGGATTCATGTATAAAAGTATTAAATGATCAGTTGACCAACGTAACCCTGTTTTTGCATATTCAAGTTTAACATTTGTTTCTATTATGTATCTCTCTCTTGCTCTACAGGTATATTCACTGAAAAAAACAATGGCTACAGGGACGTAAACCATATACATTTATTAGTCATAGTTATACTTATGTTAAGAAACCATAACTTGTGGACTAAAGTTACTTTACATCACGAATTATAGTTTCTTCAGATAAGTATAACTATAACTGTTGAACTTCTATGGTTTTCTGTGGTAAAAAGTTAACCTAACTATAACATTCCTGTAACTTCTGTTTTTTTCCAATTAATTTTTATGGTTTTATTTAACATAAGCTAATATATAATAACCATATGTTAATACAATCAGCGCTGCACAAGGCCTTTGGCTCCCGTGATGCACCCAACCTCACGCGGAAGGCCCTTCATGGCAGGGGTATCTTGTGTGAGGTTTTTTCCCATTGGGCTTCAGATCTGCTGATCCACCGCAGATTTACAAGGAGGGTTGTGCTGTGTGCTGCAGTAGATCTACGGATCTGCAGATCAACCCAAAAAAAGTGGGCAATTTTGTACCCATGAGAGGTATCTTAGAGACCCCTCCATGTGTTCTACGGGGTCAGGATACCTCTATCCTAACCCCTTATGTTTGTTTTTATTTTATGTTTTCTCTTTAGGGGCCCATCCAAGAAACAAAATGGCAGCCCAACATTCCTTTCAGGTTGTGGCCAGCAAATCAGGGCCTTGCTTTTGACTCTGATCCGCTGGTACCCGCATAGCCTCCACGGGTACCCGCTGATCCGCATCCCTAGATATAGATATTTTATTTCCTTTAATTGCTGTGAAAAATATTTATATTTACGCCAAATTACAAAAAAACATTCTTTCTGGATCAAGATCTAGCTTTCTGACAAATTTGGTGTAAATCCGTTCAGCAGTTCAGGCTTTATTTGTGTCTAAAAAGGCAAAATCACCATAGGCTTGGCATGGGGAGAAAGTGCTTAGGGACCCCCTCCCCCTTTTCTCGGTCCCCACTTGACGAATCACCACAAAACTTTCTCCATACAGCAGCTAAAGTGATTTCAAACTACTTTTCCTGAGGATTTGTCAAACGACGCCAACGTTATTAGCAAAACAAAAAACGCTCCTTCTATGGGAAAAGTTGGTCCTAACTATAACTACCTACTGGCTAATGCCAGTAGGATATATATATATATATATACACATATTATTATCATATATATATATATATATATATATATATATATATATATATATATATACACATATTATTACGGCTCAATTAGAAGAAGATTAAGGTGTACGTACTAATGCACTATCAGAGTAATTCAGCACATAAAATAATACAAAAGAATGATGGACGGAGTACTGAAACTTTTTAAACAATCATCCCCAGCCACAGGTCTGAGTTTAATCCATCATTCTTTTGTTCACCATGCCACCCAGTTTGGACTCAGCCATATGCAAATCAGTCTTAATCCTGTTCCCCATGGGAGCAGACCAGTCAGAACGCCCAGGCCAGTTCCTCCCTGGATCAGAAACAAACATCCCGGGACCGGTTTCAGGGTATCCCCCTTCATCAGCCAGGCTAGCTTAGATCTAGTGCCACAGTGATCACGGGACCCACGTCGGGGCATACCCTTCACACTCAGGGCGACTTCAGCAACACGAAAGGCTGAAACATTTCAAACACTCACCCTCAGTCACAAATCAGGGTTTAATCCATCATTCTTTTGTTCACCATGCCAACCCAGTTGGGACTCAGCCATATGCAGATCAGTCTTGACCCTGTTCCCCATGGGAACAGTCTAGCCCGAACTGCCAGGCCAGGTCCTCCCTGAACCAGAAACAAGCACCTTGGGACTGGTTTCAAGGAATCACCCTTCATCAGCCAGCCTAGCTTGAATTCGGTGGTACAGTGAGCACGGGACCCTCATAGGGTATACTCTTCCTACTTAGTGCAAATTCAGCAACACAAAAAGATGATGGACAGAGTGCTGAAACTTTTCAAACACTCACCCCCAATCACAGATCTGGGTTTAATCCATCGTTGTTTTGCTCACCATGCCACCCCAGTTTGGGCTCAGCCATATGCAAATCAGTCATGACCCTGTTCACTATGGGAAAAGTCTAGTCCCAACTGTCTGGCCAGGTCCTCCCTGGACCAGAGACAAACATCCTCGGACCGGTTTCAAAGTATCATCCTTCATCAGCCAGGCTAGTTTGAATCCTGTGGCACTGTGAGCACGGGACCCACGTCTGGGCAAGCCTTTCCCACTTAGGGCAATTCAGCAACACAAAAGGATGATGAACGGAGTGCAGACATTTTTCAAATACTCACCCCCAATTACCGATCTGGGTTCAATCTATTGTTCTTTTGCTCACCATGCCACCCGAGTCTGGACTCAGCCATATGCAAATCAGTCTTGACCTTGCTCCCCTTGGGAACAGACCAGCCTGAACTGCCAGGCCGGGTCCTCCCTGGATCACAAACAAGCATCCTGGGACCGGTTTGAGGGTATCACCCTTCATCAGCCAGGCTAGCTTAGATCTAGTGGCACAGTGAGCATGGGACCCACATTGGGGCATACACTTCCCACTTAATAAATAACAGCACAAAAAACAATAGAACGCATTACCACCACAACAAAATGCTTCATAACAAATTTCCCCTAACCTTGAAATACATTACCCCCTCCAGTAACCTGCTTTAAAAGTTAAAAGGAATTTGCACCAAGGACTGCCTTAACTCACCACTAAGCAAATGAAAAAGCTCCAGTAAAAAAAAAATTGTGATCTGACCCCATAAATTAAATTATTGCAATTGAAGTATCAGAACAAAAATGTTTTATGTGACGTCTCCCTGTTGCCAAAAGATAACAGGTGATCCTGGTTAATACATGGAAACAAACTGTGATCAGCAGAATACATGTGCCCACACCTTCCTATTGCAAGTCTGTGTGCAGCCTTCAGGTCGTAGGCAAGAAGAATCCTTACACAGGCCACAATCATTAACCTTGAAAGTTTGACAAAGTAAACAACATTTAGATGTACTGAATGAGAACATTTATTCAGCGACCAATAAATAACATATCTGGTAATGGTGCACAGTGGAGCATAGCAAAATACACATCTAAATTATTCTTTTTTCCACCTGGCCTTAATTAAGTTTAGAGATCATAAACCGAGCTTGGACCAATTTAGTGTTAACAACACACTTGGTATAAAAATACTTGAAAAACAGAAAACGCTTGACCCGAGGCTGCATTCGTATACCTCTTGTTTGGTTTGTGCTTTTTTTTTTTTTTTTTACTTTCTGTCACTTAATATACTGACCTGGTTGGCAGTGCAAGTGGTATCCAAAGTAAAAATGTCAAATTCCGTATTTTGCAGCCATTAGAGTCTAGGCACACATAAAGAACTGGCCGTGCCTACATCTGTCTCTTCCATCGCATCTACCATAAGGCTTTGAGCTGTGGGTTGGGTACCTTTAGCTGCTACATTGCTTAGATTTCTTTGTTACACTGTCCCATACTTACATAGAAGTTCAACCATTTGACAGTTTCCCATGTACCCTTCCACCCTACGGTCCATTAAAGAGCAGCCAATCTCTCCCCAGAGGATGGCGCGCACAGCTCGAGTCCGACATTAAATGTGTTAATAGGAAACAGAAAGAGCCCCAGACCAGCATTCCCTATTATAGTGTCTGTTAATTCAACACGCCGGCTTCCTTCGCAGCTGGCTAGCTGCCCTTTCAATCCGTTGTTCGGCTCCCACCTGCAGTACAAATGGATCTCAAACCTTTTGGATCCCAGCCAAATAATGTAAAGGAATATTTTCTTGAGACTTATAAAGTACGCAGATGTGAAACTGCGTCACTGTGGTTATTCTTGTTGGCATTGTTGCATTGTCGGAGTTGTTTTGTGTCTATTTTTTTTAGCAGTTTTGGCCAGTTTTCTTCCTTCTTCTTGCAGTTTGTAACTTTTGCTTTCATTTTCCATCAGTGACCCACTCAGATGGTGATTGATGCACTTTGGGACCAAATTTGCTGCTCTGTAAATGATTATGCTATTGAAATATGTTCAGACGCACTGCAGTTCCCATATATGAAAAATACAGGCATGTTTTGTTGCCACTCACTGTTGCCACTGAGGCTGTCCTGACTCTTTCACATGCCTTCTTTCAGGGATATGCCACCCTTTATTGAGTGTAAACAATCTCACAGAGGTCCTTCAGAGCTCAGGCCTGGTCCTGACATTGGATGGTTTCAAGCCTTCTTCACTCATCGTACAGCAACAGAGACGTGATGGAGCTGTGATGCAGAGGCAGGCCCTCGACTGTTACTCTACCATAGAGATGTCTTATCTCCACAAACCAATGCTACACACCAACCTGCCTTAAACAATAAAACTTAGGCAAACACTCAAATATTTATTTTTAAGTCCAGTGCCTATTCTGTTACTTCTCTTCATACAAGCCCATCTAAATTGATGAATACATCAATATTATAACTAATTGTCATTTAACTCAAAGTGCAAAGCCAGTCAGTGCCAAAAGAGTGTGCCTGTTTAACACATAATTGGACAAATAATCAATTTATTTAGCAGAAATATAGGGCCTCAATATGAGTTTGGCGGTCCCACCATGGGACAGCCAAACTCACGGGAAAAAGGTCACCGCCATGGCGGTGACTTTCCCCCGAGTGTATTACAGTGTTCCCACCGGGCTGACTGGTGAGAACAAATTGTAATACGCATTTCCACCAAACACAGTTAGGATATTGATCTTGGCTCCTTTAAAAGAGCTGAGGCCAATATCCTAACAATCCAGCATCCTCCGAATGCGCACTCTCTGCAAAGCAGAGAGTGCCCATCCCAACAGTGCTGCTCAGCGGGGCCCCGGCACTGCACAGGCCATGGGCAGTGCAGGGGCCCTCCTGTGGCCCCCAGCACTGGCTTTCAGCCAGTCTTTTCATGGCGGGGTCCCTGCCATGAAAAGGCTGGCAGAAAGAGGGTTTGTAATCAACCAGGTGATGCTGAATTCAGCACCGCCATGGCTGACTAGAAGCCCAACTCTGTCACGCCATTGGGAACCATGCTCCTGGTGGGACCCGCCAGGGTCGTAATTGGGCAGTCGGACTGCCAAAGTTGAGGTGGTCTGACTGCCAACGCGAGTGTGGTGGTCCTCGGAGTGAAACATTCGCAATGAGGCCCATAGGTTCTTGTATCAAATTAGCTTCAAAACATGGGTACGTGAGCATTATATTTAGTACTTTTTTTAATACTACTTAGTGGCCAAAAGCTGAATGCACAGTTTTGTTCTAACACTTAAAATCCAAATACTTCAGAATCAGAAAAACAAAAAAATGGCAATCCTGTAATTGGTGTTATCATGCTTATTTTATTTCTATAACTTTCAGAAGCACCACAAAATTTCAGCAAACTAATTTGATTTCAAGTTGTAACACGAAAGTGTCTGAACTGAAGTGATGTTGCTATGTGAAAATAAAGTTTGATGAACATCAGTTTTAATTGTTCAGCTTCCGAAAGGCTCACAAAACTGCTTTCAACCAAAGCCAAGTAACTGAGTTTTAGCCATTGTCCAGCAGAAGTCGAAGAACAAGCAGTACTCCCTTAAATCCCTACTAAAGAGAGCTGCACATTCACCAAATTGCCTTTTCAAGCCACTAGATCCTCCATGGGGGCTCACATCATTACTGTCAAACACCCTTGTGAAACCTCAGAGGCGTAGGGCTTCATAGTGTACTTTATAGCTGGATATTTCCATTTGCTAAGAAACTGTAATATATGCAACTGGGCCAGTGCAGTATTACAATGTGAGTAATGAACCACCTACAAAAAGATTTGGTAGCACTTTCCATCCCCTGCTATTCTAGGCTGTACAAGGCATAGATTTGGTTTTGTAACCTAATGTGACTTTGTTTATTTAGACTTCCACAATGGCTGCCCCTGACAGTTTTCTATTTAAAAGAACAGATTGCCATTTCCTCCACAGACTAGAGACACATTTGTATTTCATTGATAATAGTTTTCTTCTATGATGTCACTTCCTTTGACATTTGATGTCACTTTTACAGCTCTGTGATCGCTCTGTGATATCACCTCAGTAGATGCACTGATTAACTGGCAAGAGGCAAATAATTTACGAGTGAAACTATCCTCGCTAAAGGAGTGATGATGTGCTATGCTACAGGGGTACTCTTACCTATAACAATGTGCTGGATCCTTTGGCATAAGTGTCACAGAAGTGTCAAATGCACTATAAATGTACGCCAATCGTACCAAAACTCTCATCTTTCAGAAGATACGTTTTATTTGACAAAAGTAAAACTAACTAAATAAGAAACTGGAGTATTAGTTGAGGCAGTGAGAGCCCACACCAAAGATCATAATTCTTGTCGGGTTGAACCACTAAAGTCACTAAATTGACCTGTGCTTAACTCTCTGGTAGCTTGGCATAAACAAGTCTTGCTAAACTTAGGTGCTGTGTGTAATGTATGTATGCAGCTTTCAAACAGTAATAAAAGGAAGACACACACACAAGAAAAATCCCAAACCAATGTAGGAAAATACAGTAAATGTTAATAACTAAAATGGATTTTTGTAATGGAGGGAACACGAGTTATAGTTACCTTAGGGTGTGAGTTATAGTTACTTGAAGTAACTCTAACTGCTGAATTTCTATAGTTTTGGGTGATTAAATTCAGAACACAACTAGAACGTCCCTGTAACCTTTGGTTTTTTAAGTGAATAAATAAATATATATATATATATATATGCATATATATATATATATATATTTATAGGATGGATGGATAGATTTGCTGCTCTTGACTCTACATCTATACATACAAGTGCATGTCGATATTAAAAGTTCAATATTGTAGCAGAACTCTTCCACGCACCCACTGAGCAGAAAATCTACCTGTAAGCACATCACGAACGGGTCTCAGTGTTAACGAACGTCTTTAATGATAGAAGACAGCCTGCTTAGATCAGCTTTGTTTTTATTATATGAAACGGATATTTTTGCATTTCAATTCTTTCAGGGCTCATGTGCTATAATTCACCGCCTCTGGGAAAAATAAAAAATTCCGGTGCATGTCATTTCTTTGTTGGTAATGCACTTGATGAAAACTTCAGGATGGAACAGACATGCCAAGAACGCCCTGGGTGTTGTCTAGGACACAAGAACAGGCAGATGTATGTGAGTTACTCATCTTCCACGTGGCCGAATTAGGGGAACTGTGGTCCAGTACCAGATGAGATAATAATATGTTCACGATGGGAAAGGTGAGATAATATACAGTTGGCAGCAGCAACAACCTTTGGCTGAGTATAAATTGGTTTAAAATCCAAGGAGATGCAAAAAGAAAATCCAGTCTTTGTCTTTCAAAGTATTCTTCCTACTCAATAGCTCGAAAAACAGGTTGTTACATGCAGGTGAGTCTGCCGTGTACGGTGCCCCTCGTAAAAGATTTATTTTTATTTTTCATGATTAGAAAATGTCCTGAATTGATGATTTATTTTATCACGTGTACGTGTATTGTTCTTAAAAACGAATTGACTTTTAATAGAGTGATTGCAATAAGCCACATAAACCTACAGAGAGAAATCTATTACTTTTGACACTAACCAGAAAATTCCAGAAATGTCCAATTCTGCTATAACATCATCAGGGGACATTACTCCAGAAGAGGAAATAGTCACTTTTCTATATCTATGCAGCCCTCAAGGTCAGAAAAGGCTCACAAATATTGACCACCCTCTTAAAGCCAAGGGATTGCCCCAGTCCCACCATGTATGTAAGATCATATGAAAGATGTTCTTATGTTTGGTGATATGGTAACACATTGATAACTTCCTTAGAGCTCCAGATGGTTGCAGAAGCAGTGGTGAATTGCTATTGAGAAGCTCAGTGCAAATAGGTAACACTAGGAATGAAGATAGTACGATGCTGTCCATGTTAGTTGTTGCACTCATTTTTATTGCCCTCTTAAATCTTCTGAACCCATTGAACTCCAATTGCCACTAAAAAGGTTAGGATACATTATAGTTCTGGCTGTGCAAGGAAGCATCCACTGATATCAGGAGAAAGGCAGGACAGGCAATATATGGATCGCCTGAAGGACTCCACACCAGTGCACATCATTCAAAGGGCAGTGATATGCACCACACGTTAGTTGAACGTTACTTGACACTGGTGAAAGTTTGGCCACAAAAGGTGCTGCACGCTTGATTTATGTCTGAATTCACACTCCTTGTGGTAAGAGTTTGGCTTAACCATTGGTGTAAGATTGCATTAGCAGCAGATTAATAGAGAAAAGGGGAAAGAGTATATCCAATGTAGTTACTGCAGGATCTGATTCTTGTCAGGATTTTCAGATTACCACTAACAATAAATATGTTCCTTAAATGTCAATGTATTTTCAAAGGATAGCATGAAAACCTCGAGAGAGACCCTGGTCTAAGAAGGATTTCTCCAGTCGTAACTCGAAGACCAAGCACAAGCCAGCATCATGGTGTCTGTTAGAATTAAAAGACTGGTTGTTTTTTGGAAACCCAAAAAAGAATTAAATTATTTTTAAGCAGGAACGTAATTAGGGGTAGGCAGGAAACTGCTCCGCCGGCGGAGTCCACGGATTTTGCTCATTCGGCGCTCTGCTTTGAGCTCGGCAAAAACTGTCACCATCGTGGGGCGAAGTTTACTGGCACCCACCCCTATGGCCCCTCAGCACTTGCAGTTAATGCAGAGGGCTAGGAGATCAAACCAAACATGTTCAGTGTTTTAATAGTATCCTACTTGGGTGTCTCAGTCCTCAATCTGGAGGACAGTGTAGCATCCTACACCAACTACTGATCTGCCATCTGAAGAAAGCTGATTGACATACTTGAAACAGTATATATATATATCTCATTATAGCACGCCAAACCATTGCTTAAATAATTCTCTTTTGAACGCCCGGGTGGAAACAATCTGGATGTTCGAGTCCTCTATTCTTTTATATATAGCACTTTTAGCACATTGTATTAATACGTGTGATATGGACTGGAGCTTCAACAAGTAACACTACTAATCTCTCGTAACTGGCGTAGCCAGCATTTCCAGCAGTAGCTCACGGTTGTGTAGAATAATGACCATACAGGTAGGAGCACATGACGGACCCTGCATTGAGGTTTTTGTTCTCCCTCGCATTTATTTGTGAACCTTACACAAGTGGAATGTCCCCCAACTATGACAGCATTAGTACCTTCACCACTCTATTGCATTTGCACTTCTCAAGATTCTCCATGACATTACTTGTTTCCTTCCATGTTTAACGTGCATCTTGTTGCACCCTGATCTTAGGTCATTAAGCGCTTTACTGTCAAATGAAGTGATGTCATTATGCATCTATTTGCACGCCACTTATTGTCAATTTTTATGAACTCGCAAATGCGCAACTTGCACCCCTATAACTTGTACTACCTGGCAATTTTTAACAGTTTTTATAGCTGTAAATACAGTTTTTATCTTGTACTTTTATGGCCTTTCGGCTGAAATAAAGTTTTGAAAGACATGGAAGCATTCCTGTTGTTGTTTGCATTTGAGTCTTGAACTAGAGCTGAAATGAAACTTAAAGTGATTGTGTGTTTCTACCATTTCCATCTTCTTTATGTGCATGTTCGTGTTTTTTTTGGCAGTTTTGTATAGCCAGAACTCGACCCAAAGGTACTGAAGCTCTTTTAGTAACCACCAATTACATTACACAAGGACACTCTTTTTGTTTTGTAGAGGCGGGGCGATTACGTGATTTGCCCAGAATCACAGAATGTTGAGTCGAACGCCGAGACTAGAATTTGGTTCCCCAAGTCCAAAGTCGGCATCTCTGACCCTTATGCTACACCCACTCACCGAGTTCTCAGAGCACAGTGGTCCACACTGGGAGGCACTAGTGGCCCTCGCCGGGCAGCACCCATGTTGCTTGGCTGTATCAAACAGTATTATCAGCTGGCCACCTAAAACACGCAAATCCTCGAGGTAGGACTGTAGAAAAGTGGTTGATAAAATAAGTAATTTGAGTAGGGTAATGACAACACTTGTTTACAGTGTTGCTAAACTAAGCCAGCTGCAACAAATGCTGTGTACAAAAACACATTTCAGCGACTAACTTAGAAGTTGCCCACTGAATTGTGTGCCAGGAGCATTAGCCCTTCAAGTTGTGTGAATAGCTAGAGGGTGATTGGGGATTAAGTGGAAGGAATGCACGCCTGTCAAAGAGTCGGGCCAGATCCCAAACATTCGCCATGTTTCTATCCCAGACTATTGGGGAATCATTAGCTGTGCTCATCAGGATAAGTTCTTTGGTGCAAAGTCCACAGCGCTCTCCCTTCTCATGGAGGACGCTGTCTGCTATTTGTTTTGATGTTTGCAGCACTTGGAGTGTTTTCTACCCTAGAGACTGAGATTCACTATAAAAATGAAATTTGTCCTGGCACAGGCTGAAGATGTGTGCTCACAAGACGCACATGCTGGTGTTTGTTCTAAGCTAGGCCGGCATTCTGCGGCATGTGAAACTCCACGGACTCTCACCAAGTTTTTAGATAACTCTGCAGAATTCCATGGAGTAGAACGCTGTGAGTTCTTCCTACCCCCACACATAATTTGGATGTTCTATATGAGCATTATAGGTCGGAAATGCAAAGGGTTTTCGTGTTTGCAAACCCTCTGAATCAGGAAATCAGAGGGATGGCAAGTGCTAAAATCCTTTACCCACTGTATTAAGCACATTTAACAATTCAGAAAATGTTTTCCAAATCATTACATGGGTATAGGAAATCATACCGAATTGATATTTGGAAGGGGTGTGTTTAGGGTGTCCCTTCCAAATACCATTTCCTTATCAGAATCAATTTGTAACCATTACTGTTTCTCTCACATCTCAAAGAAGGTGGTAACCCATCTGCCAACTGGAAGCGGGTCATTCCGTCTTCCTGAATGTAGAAAGAAAATAATTTCTCAGAGTAGGAAATGGGACCACTGCTTCCTCCCAAAAACACATTTGTGAAATTGTTCATGTTTTTTTAATGCATCCCTTTTTCTTCTAAGGAAAACGAGTTGCATTAGAAAAAAATTGCTTTATTTAAAGCAGTCACAGACATGACGGTCTGCTGACACCAGCAGGCCAACGTCCCTGCGATGGCAGCAAATTGTAATGGGTTGCAATCTGTGGCGTACCTTGTTATTATTTGTGCAGGAGGTCACATTGCAACACACTGAAATTTAGTGTTTTGCGTTCCAACTCATTACTATACAGGTCGATTCGCAAAATATTAATGCATTTGGTAAAAGTCAGAGCACAAATCACAACCTTTTTTACCAAATGCATTCTCAATACATCACGCCCTAAGTGCTTTAGTTCTGTTCTTTGTGTGGTTATAAGCCCACCAAAATGTATGTTCCCTTCCTAAGGAAGAATACTTTAATGTAATTTTATAATTACGCTTTAAACTTACTTTGCACACGTCTGTAAAATGCACTAACTGATGCACGAGGCGGGCATTGGTTCAGAACAAGTGCACATCACTGACTGACATAATCCATCAGGTACAATATTACACTGGCTGTTTTCTAACCAAAAGTGCTTTTTCATTTACTAGTGTGTGTGTGTGTGTGTGTGTGTGAGGGGGGGTGGTTATGCCAGAGACATGATGAAGGTGAGAATTTGTAAACACTCCAATAGATGACTGAGTGAGTAAGGCATGGATAATTAATTGTTGAGTGAGTGAATCTCTGCTGGAGTGGGTTAGAGCACAGAAGAATGGTGCAATAAGTAGGTGCATGATTTGACTGCTGGATGAGTTGAGTAAATGATTGTTCGAAATCTCACAGTGGTGAGGAAACTTTAAACTACGACAATGTTTCAATTGCAATAGCAGGCAAATGCAGTATTCACAAGTCTAAATAAAGAGGCCTGTTCAGAAAGGCACTTGTAGTATGTAAAGTAATACTACTAAAATACTTGTTTACACAGGCTTAAAGGCATTTGTATTATAGATTCAAAACCTCAAAGATGGGAATAAAACTGGTAAGTTCATATACAATCAGTGCTTAATTTGTGCTTGTTGTTTCGGGTGCTGAGCACCGGCACTTATTTGTGAGGGGTGGGGCTTATTCTTCTGCCTCAAGCATTTGCTGCGAGCAAAAGACATACGGGACAGACGGAAGAAGAGAAAAACGAAAAAGCGTCACAAAGGGAGAAAGTAGAAAGCTGCAGGAGTGAGCTGAAGAGGCATTGGGGGGGGCTTTAAATGGACTGAAGAGGCTCGAGATGGCTTCAGGATTACGCCGCCTCAGTATTCAGTACTGGCAGATATAATTACAGCAGCCGCATGTTTAATAGGAGGGCTTTGGGCACGACACGTTTTTATTTACAAATTAAGCACTGTATACAATTAGCACAAATAGCAAGTACTTTGCCCTCTTTGCACTTTTACTAATAGGAAGTTGCAGGTTTCGGCTGATTCACAAAGGCTTACAAGAATACGTAAAAGAGTACTTCTGTAGTACTACTTCCCATACTTCGAAATGTTTTTGTCAGGTGTCCCCAAAGTCTTCAAAAACTCAAAATGCCAAAGCTGATACATCACAGGGCCTGTGTGAGGCACACGTTTAACACACTTTTGAAATACACGTGAATGTGTTTTAAGCAGTGGCACTAAAAAATAGTCAGCAACTGGATTTTGAATAAATAAACAAAAGATAATGTGGAATAATATCATAATCAGTCAGATATGATCAGGCAGTGGCGTAACAAAACTTGAGGGGCCCCCTGTGAAGTCTCTGGAGGGAACCCCATCCCCCCTGGGCCCAGTCAGGAGCCTGCTGCCGTGCACAGTCTACTCTGCTGAGCAGGACCCCTGGAGCAGATATTTTTTAAAATGCATGATGATAGAATGTCACAAATTGGGAATGATTCAATCCTTGATTGGAACACCTAAGTGTATCTGTGTTACTGCATTTGGGGGCATTTTTTTGCAATGAATTCCAATTCTTGCCCAAGCACTATTTGCAATTTGCTATTTCTAATTCGCCATCCCTTTACTGGACGATGCCATTTTGAAACAAGTCAGTGTTTGTAGAAACAATATGGCTGAAGGAAGCCAGATTGAAACAGCAACAATCCCCAAAAAATAAACACAATGTGCATAAAAACTAAAACACTTGGTGAAGCATCATCTTAAAAAGTATGTAAATACACTGTAATAATTGTCAGGCCATGTTTTTTATTTTTATGTATTATGTTTTGGTTCATAAAAGTATTTTTTCTTCAAAAGCAACACGACAATAACCCGTGTGCGTTTACATACTTATGTATATCATATTTCAAGTACGCATTTGTTTATTTTATGGAATGTGTTGGTTATAGCAGGGGAAGTATTTGCTTCATGGTGGCTTGTCACTACACCTGATAGTCCCTGCCAGCTGCTGCTTCTTCGAAAAAATAAATGCACCTTCATACATTTCAGCAGAAGAGCTCCTTTGGGGGCAGAATAATACTCATAAAGCAGAGCAGTGTAGCGGCAAATGAGAAAAATATTCCTTCAATGTACCCTCAATTTATAGTTACGTTTTATTTTTAGAAATGTCATGACAGATGCCATAGCAATCTAAAGCAGTGGATAGATTAGAGCTCTTGAAACCGTTTTATTCTGAGCCCCCTAAGCAAAGTGTTTTTAAGTTGGGCCTCCCTTCCAAAACTTTATAGCAAGGATTTGGGGAGTGGGTGGGGTGATCGCAGGGGGCAGGAATTATCAGATTGTTTCAGGGTGCTTTTCTGTAGCTCATAATCCCCAATACATGTGAGACTTCTAAAAGAACAATAACATCAACCAAAATAGAATGGCCCAAAAACACTACTCCCCATAATAGGGGTGCTGTGTGGCCCAGCACACACCACCTGCTGTACTAATGATGGCTGCAGCCCTGAGAAGAAGGCTATGTTCTCCTCTTCTTTCATTTCTTCCCTCCCATGCCTGACCATTATTTCAATCTTTAAATAAGCTCTCTGTTCCTTCCTGAAAGACCCAAGAGCCTCCTTTGTGCAGCAAGCGTGCTATTTGCCATAATGCTAGCAAGGAAAACAAGCCTCCATGTCTACCTTTTAATGTAAAACATTCATAATTGTGATGCAGTGGGCCCCTCATTTCACTGGGCACTAGTGACACCGCACCTACTTCGCCACTGATAGCTACTGCCTTTGTTAAAAACATTGGCTACCATCTTGCAATATCGTCTTCATCCCATCTCTCTGATGCCCAAATCAAGGCATCTCCTCTGCTTAATTTTTCCTCTCCCTTGATACTTTGCTCCAAGGCCCAAATCAACACTGGCACAGCAAGTAAGACCTGGGCTTCTACTACAAGCAATGTAGGAGAACAAAGCAGACTTAATTCTGCAGCACAAATGATACCTACAGCTCTGTGAAGAAGGCTGTCTATTCTGCCCTCTCCCCAGGGCCATCACTTGTAAGGCCCAGTGCTCAAGGCAATCTTTCTGCTGCTTTGTGTAAACAAACAAAACATCATCTGGCCCTCCCCCACCCTTTTTTTGCTTGGGCCCTGTTCCGTGTGCAACAATGGTGACCTGAGAGTTAATGCTAGCAAGTAATACTGCCTTAACTGGGTCCGGGGCCATTCAATGAGGACAAGGGAGTGGGGCTCCTTACTGTGAAGCAGAGAAAGGGATAGAGAGCTAAAGAAGAAACATGCCTTCTCACCAGGGTGCCTGCAACCGGAAAGAAATGTAAATGTGTGCAATTGATTAATCACCAAATGTGAAGGTTGGTTTGAAGGCAGTATAGTTTTTATTAATGGAGTCACTAGAAGCTTTATAGTGACAATTATTTATTCTTTCTGAGAGGGAATATGTGTCCTTTAAAAGGAGTGCCCTTTAATGGACACACATACATTTTTTGCACTAGATATAGTCTAATTGCTTATTATTAAAATGTATAGTTTTTAAAGCACTTGTTTTTTCTTAAACACTATTTTATGGCAGCCTGTAGTATACTTTATAGTACAGTTTTAAAATAATGGCATTCTCAGTACTTTCCGTCATTAGATGGGACCCATGGCAACAATCAGGATTTAATTTTGGGACTCTCTGGTTACACACAGAGACATCTGCAGTGATCACATTATCCAACTGAAGTTTCATAATGTGAAAGAGTATATTTCCCATTCATTTTTATAACTTGCATTTATTTTTCATTTGAGGTTTGTGCACTTTATTGTACATACAGTTAAGGTGAAAAAACAATAAAATGCTAAATACCTTGTTCTTTTTAGCCACATCTTTGATACTGTCTCCACACTCTTTGACCCTGCCCTGTGGCACTCAGTAGTACAGTATCCACACTTTTTTGTAAATGAAGATAGTCTTGAAGCGAGCCAGTTGCACTTCCAGGTTGTCTTCATTCACAATTGCAGACTCATTCGCGTCTCCCTGGGAACACATTTGTGAACCTCCAGGGAAGCACGCTCCACACTTTGAAGACCTCTGATATAGACAGACCCCAAAAGAAGGTACCAAAACTATACCTTTTTGCAAATATGTGTGGAAAAGTCATTTTTCGATCTTTTATTCCATGTCATCAGGTGGTCACAATAAAAGTGCTTACAAAAATGTAATTAAAGGGCCAAGCAAGGATTTGTTCTTGTTTTCCATTCCCAAATGATACAAAGAGAATTTAAACATATTCTGACAATTAAGACAGTAGATGAAGCAATAATGTCTTATACGTGTATTAACTGAAAAACAAAGGTATTCAGTGCCTGTTGTATTTTGCAGTATGGATGCAATGGAGCCCACTGTGCATGGTTAACTTTTATCAAGCTCATCTATCTAGAAATGGGGAGGGTAACATATTTGCCAAATATACCACCATTACCATGGTGCCTCAGTTTGTGTACTCTGTGATCCAGAATAGACAACCTCTTCTTGTCACATCAGGGTCCTTCAAGCTATTTTGCAGATGACATTAAGTGCTTACTTTGTAAAATATTAAGTGCCAGGGCCCTTGTCAGGAGGCCACTGCTGTTTGCAGCACTCATTGCCCCTGGATGCACTGCCAATGGCAGTACCAACACAACTACTAACCCCTAAACTCCTACAAGTGTGATCATTCAGACTATTTCACACCCCCAAAGCTATAAGAATGGCTTGGGTGACAGATATAGGTCATTTTCAATGTATATTGAAGTAATAAACAACATTTGTTTTGCCCATCTCTGAATTAGACAAACAGCACCACTAGGTGGCAAGCTATCATAAGTCCCAGTTTTGACAATTAAGTGCTGGTGCCGAGTACAGGAAACAACTAGCTCAAATTAAGCACTTATGACACTGCACAAAACTCTGAGGATAGGTCACCCTATGCTCTGTCAGATGCACATGCACACACAAAAGTATACACATGAAAACCACACTTAGAGTGCAGTTTCTTAAAAACAAAAACAAGCATGCATTGTTTTACACATCAGTGCCTATTAAAAACAGATGCTAATATCTTGGTTTACTTTGAGAGGAGCTTGAATCCTCCCTAGGCAATGCACCTGCATCAGTGCATGAGCATTAAAAATCAATGCCACTTATCTCCTGCTATCCATTTTATATTTATGACTGCTACCACCAAGATTCCAACTCTGATGTTACCATCATTCCACCAGGTAGGAGCAACGTAGTTTCAGGCAGTGGTTTATGGCACATTAGGTATTAAGTACAGGAAGAGTAGAGGTGTTGGTGGGTCAGGCACCTCTGAGCTCACAGAAGATCCACTTCTTCAGACTCACATTGCTGGGGGAATCACAGTGATTTCCCCAACTACCAGCCAACTATATTTGACGATGTGGGATGCCTTACTATTTGCAGAGCCTTATGTAGGCGGTACAAAGGGCACCTACACCTGAAGGACATTAAGGTATCTTAGGTATTCCGCAGGTGCATGGCTCCAGATTTATGGAGAATCTGCTGAATTGCCCTTGGGCCTAATGCTGATGTGGGGGTGGGGCTAGCTGATTGACCAGGGGCCCTTCAGGCCTCCATTGAGTTAGAGACATGTCTTGGAAGAGGTACCACCTCCGTCCATATTAAATGAGGCCTCAGGTGTTCAGCCAAATTGATACAGAGCATCCCAACTTACCTGAAAATTGCGGTCCTTTGGTTAGAGCAAGCTGCAGTCGCAGTCTGAGTCGGCTCATGCTTTATTTGTACAGAGCTCCAGTCCCTGCTGGGAGAAATGCATGCAGGATTATGTAAATCAGCAAAGCACTGTGATTTAAAAGGGGTTTGTAAACTAATAGAGCATTTTGATGTCAGAGCAAAAGCAATGTAACACATCACGCTGGCTCTGATGGCACAAATATACTGATATTAGTTTGCAACAGCTGTAATATTACAACTATGTATCCGTGACTCTGGCGATAAAGATGGGTATAGTGCAGGAAATTGAAACAACTGAAATCAGAGAATAGTAAAGTTGGGCAGGGAAAGAGAATATCTTTAACACCTTGATTTTGATGTAAGTGATCAACTGAATTTACCTAATCTTGTACTCCAGGCTGCACCTTTCCATGCATCATAGACAATAGAGAGTCTTATAAAAATACATCTTTCTGTTGTTCAAAGTTTTAACATGTATGCTAATTATTTCATTAGATCTCAGCTACAGGCAACTTTAGCTGTCTGCAGGCTTTGAGTCATCCCTTTGCTCATGATTGAATGGTTTTGTTGTTTATCTTGGTTGTCTGCTCTTGATTCAATCGCTTTCTTCCCCATTTTTGTTTTTGTTCGTCTCAGGGGCACTTCAGTCTCATAGTGATCTAAATGGATGGGTAGTATCCTTCCATGGAATACTTGAGGGACTCTTTTTAATGGGTTTTTGGGCACTCTATGAGAGTGTGTGCGCTTCCTTGGTCTCTCCTCCTTTTCTTCTTTATCAGGTGCACTCATTTTTCATAAACTCTCCACCATCCTCCCTGATGCTTGACATCCGGCTGTCCATAGTTTCATTTTTGTTTTGTTTATTTATGTATTTATTTGTACTAGGGCCCTTAAAAAGTCAGGTGCTACCCTTTCGAGAGCCTCATATATTTTTGCATTCTCTGTATCTACTTTTGCTTTCTTTTTAACATTATGTGGATAAGTGTGAGATTGTAAGACGTTTATGTTGTGATTTATCACTGAAGTTGTATAATTGTTGCACTAGCACCATGAGATTAACCAAACATTTTGTTAAAAAAATGAGTTTTTACTTAGTGTGCTAAACATCAGTTTAAGACTATGGTATAATTCATACAAGGAGGTTTGTGTTCCTGCATTTTGAGGGAGACTCTTAATTGAGCATGGGGTTTGGAAATCAAACGAGGTAAAATATAAACCCCACCATACAATATACTTTAGGCAGATTACATTGAATTTCCTTTAGCTGTTGAGTGAAGCACTGAATTGGTTGTGACAGAGATTCTGGTAGGGTGCTGCTGCCAAATCTTCTCACATTGTGTTTTGCCTACCCCTAAGTTCTCCCTTGTATAAACACGCTTGGTGCGTGCATTCATTCATTTCTTAAAATACTGACTTGTAAAGTGCACGTTTGTGGCCATACAAATATGAGATATGCGTGTGGGCACTTCAATGATTGTTGCTTCGTTTGGTTTCCTTGAAAATGTATACTAATGTTTGTGACACCCAGAAAGCATGATACACACAACATAAACTGGTACAAATGAGGAGTGCGTGTGTACGGATTCTTTAAGATGGACTAATGGCACACCAGATCTGTAGGCTGTGAGGTATGGTGCAGCCTTTACTTTATAGTTAGAAAAAAGTGACATGGTGAAGTGAGAAGCATGAGCCGGACAAGGTGAAAGCCACAGAGAACAAGCATTTGCAATGCAATGGGTCTCGCGTTTGCTCGAGTTAAAGCTATTAGCGTTGTAAACTCCTAACCGGACTTTTCTTGCCACATAAACTGAAAAGTAAAACAGTTTCACTTAAGTGAGCCGACGGCTGCCATGAGCGCAAAGCAAACACACAAAAGGAAACAGAAGTTTGCTCGCAGTGAAACATATGGGCAAAAGTGCAATTATCCATGTAGCCGGCAAAAGTGCAATTATCCATATAAGTGGCAAAAGTGCAATTATCCATATAAGTGGCAAAAGTGCAAATATCCATGTAACAGGGTCGATGTCATGCAAAGCGCTCAACTACTGCCCAGCGAGATCGCGCTGCCTACGAAATAAAGAGAAAAAGTAGTGCGGAAACCATACGGAAAACATGGAGCCTCGTATGTTTTCAGTAGTTGGCCGGTGCACTAGAGGTGGGCTAAACACCGGAAAAGGCATGACGTATGCATGCCTTTCACTAATTAAATTAAGCAAATTTTAAAAGGCAAGCCCATGAACCAAGCAAACTGATTTACTTGACATGGGTATGGTTAAAAGCCCACAGAGAGCGGTTACACCAGGGACAGAGCGCTTTGCTCTCAACCCTAAAAAGGCAAGCAGCTGTGGGGGAGGCATTGTTTTCAAATTGAAGGATGAAACAAAAACCAAGGACTCTCTCTCAGGGGTGGGGTTTTACACTAACCTCTTACTAGTGAGAACAGTGGGAATTCAAAGTTGTCCAAAGTGGTTTACTGGCCTAAAATATGTCCCACCCACCCTATTTAGAGTTTATGGTCCGGGGTACAGTTTAAATAGGGCAGAAGGGACATCTGCCTATTTTTGGCAGGCGGTCTTCCTTTCAGGCTCGAGTTAACTCCATTTATTTAAGAGCAAACAAAGGCGAGTTATTGCTTTGTTCTGCTTTATTCTGTCAAGAACCAGAACAAAGTAATGTAAACTATGGGCAGTTCTAGACGTTATCATTTCAACATGTTAACAAGCCTCCACCTTTAGATTCCTCTCATGAACTCAGTTTTCAACAAATGATACAAACTCATGGGCTTTGGAGCGCTGTATATTACAAATATCCTTTTCACTCTGTGTGAAGACTGTCTTTACAAAGAAGGACAAACAAGTCATTACTGTGTCACCAGAACAAGGCTCCCAACACAGGCAGTCACAGTGCTGACCTGACACTCCAATGGCAAACACTGCAGCAGGAGCGAGGGTGCATATGTACATATATCTACCATCGGAGGCCTCCACAACTAGGAAATCTTTGGGTTAGTTGCCATGTGACCATGTTCATAGCACAACGCTAGCCAGGGGTCAATAGAGGTGTGCCAGTGCTGAACCCCTCGTATTCCATGTGGGAACTGGGCTCTGGGCTCTAAGTGCTTCACTAGAAAGAGCTACATATGTTGCCCTTTTCTAACCTTCTATCCTTCAGATTTTCAAACCCACTACCTTTAGTGCTTCTGATGTTGAGGCTCCAAGTAACATATTCAGTGGTCTTCGGGGTATACGTAATGATTAATTTGTAATATATATATATATATATATATATATATATATATATATATATATATATATATATATATATACACACACATACACACACACACACATATGTACATACATAAATACATAAATATATAAGTGCTAGTCTCTACAGTTTTTTCTGGACAAACACTGCCTCCTTCACCACTGCTGCCGGTTCCTTGCCGTCAGGCCATATGCAATAGACCGCTAGAGTGGCCCAAACCTGCAAATGGTCCAGTCGTGGAAGCCTTGTAAGGTAAAGTGAAGGGTGTCTGTTTAATTTTTAGCTTGTGGTCTCTCGTCTTGTGGTGCAAGTTCAAAAAAAGATTAAACCTTTACTTAATTGTCAAACATTAGCCAAAATGCGACAGGGCCATAACATGAATTCAGCAAAGGTAGGCCCAATTTGAAGGAACGACTTAATGGAAGGTTGATGTTCCTCTCTAGGTTCCCTAAAAAAAAAATCCCGTAGAAGGAGCAAAGCAATGAATTTTAATTAACGTCTACAAGTCTAAAAATCGCAAAGGAACCAGACCGGTGCCAATTCAACCTGCTTGCTTTGAGGATACAAAGAGGAAACCGATTTGCGCATTTTGTGTGTGTTTGGCCCATTCTGACAAATGCTCGCAGAAGGTCTCTTCGAACATATCTTAACCCCTTACATTTAGGAACTTGCAAGCAAGCTTTGATCCAGAGTCTCAACCACTCAAGCATGCAATTAAATTGAAAACATATGAAATTCATGTATTATGCTTTACTCTTGCTATCGGCTCAGTGACTGTCTATCATTACTTCGGCACCTGTAAGTCTGCTTGCACCTGTGCAAACCAGTCTGATGAAATTAATTTACACATCTTCTTCTTGACTAAGCGATTATTTTTATCTGGCTCTCATTTATCTTTGTCGCTTTGAATAATTGGCACTTTTAACAAGTGCTCAGTTCAGATTTGTACAGTATTTGTAAATATGTTATAAAGCGTAAAGTATTCTTGTAACGTTTGTATTAACCATAAAATAAAGTTTTACTTACTCTACAAGTCTAAAAATGCAATTGAGATGTATGGGCATGGATGCAAATATAACATTAAAATTGGTTGATCAAACTTAGAGAGTTTAAGAAGTTAGTCACCATGTGATGGACTGACGCTTCGTGACACCAGCATTGTTAGAAGCTTGACACTACAGCTACTGACACCAGCAATTCTGGCTCCATCAGTAACTCTTGTTAAGAATGGGACCACCGATTTTGGACTTAAGAGATCTGCAGTGACACCAGCCCTGACAGTGGAACCATTTGTGAATCCCCAATGAAATTGAACTGAACTAACACCACAATAACAGGATGAGAGCCGGCTCTCACAGGAGTCACCCTACATCCTCAGTGGTCTTTCCACTTCCCTTAAACCCCCCTTTAGTGATCTGTATCATTTGTAGGTGGTTGAACCTCCTACTCTCTGTAGAACATTCCGATCACTCACCTGAATGAGAACCTACCCTTTCTCAACCTCCAGTGTACCTGATAGTCATTAACATAGGTGGGCAGTTCTAGCCTAAGTTATGCTCCTCACTTCTTATCTACTTTGTCAGGAAACCCGGCCCACCCTAGACTACAAAATTCTTCTGTCTCAATCTACACCCTGACCCCTGATGTCTATGTCTTTGCAGCACTCATTCAACATTCAGAAAATCTATGTTCAAATGAGTCCTGGGCATCTGCCTCGGTGGAAGCACTCACTCTACGCCTTTGCTTGCTCGTTGCTCTTCTCTTACTCAGTACTTCTTCTTTTTCTAGATTCTCAGCCATCTCACTCTGCTCACTTTCTGCACACAGGTTCAAGCTGCAGTAGAATGTTGTTCTCCCCCACTCTGGCTGTTTGGTTGCTTTCTTGTTCCAGCCCCAGGATCCCCTAAGCTTCCTTTAATGGTTTTGTGGACCATTGCCTCTCCTCCGAGTACTGTGCAGCAACATTGGTGATTCTACCTGTATTTCTCCTAGTTTGTTTGTTGAAATGATGTCAGAGGATGACAGAGGGAAGAATGCTTGCTTTTTTGCAAAGTGACCAATGATAAGTCTTAAAAAAAGCTACATTAATGCCCCATTGAATGTATGCCTCTCCCTCCTTCCTTTGATCTTCGCTATGATGCGTTTTCTGTCTCTGAAGTAATGATTGTAGTGTCTTGTGAGTTAACAATGACAAGACTCTTTTGGTTCCTGATAAACTCAATAGAACTGTAACATAAGTCTTCAAGTGTGATGAATAGATTTCATGTTTCGAATGTTGAGGTTCCAGTTACATGCAAAGGAATAAAGACGTGTAAGACCAAGTTCTGTGTGTGGTATATTCATTTATGAGTACCCAGGCTGAGGAACACACTACTGTGATCAGGCACTATAATATCTGGGGGTAAAGAGTTAATCATTTGCCATTTTGTAACTCAGTGTGATCTGCCAGTCTGAAATGCAAAAGTCTCTTAATTTTCCAGAAATGGCCTGAACCAGCTCTTGGACATAGGCGTTCATGTTTCCACCTTCTGTCCCTCTCTCCATCTATCCTCTGGGACTCCTCTCAAACAGTGTTCCTCCAGGCCCTGTTGATAATCCGCTTTTCATGGGCATCATCCCATAGTAGATGCATTGTATGGAAAGCATTTTTCCCCTAGGAAACAAATTGTCCTAGTGGAAAAACATTTTTTGTTGTTGTTGTAAATTGTGCCTTACAGAAGCAATGTTTTAAAAACAATTGGTAGATTTCCTTTAATATTTATTAGAAAACTTTGCTTGGTACATGCCAATCTCATCAAATTTCATTCAACTGATTACAGCATGAAAGTAACCCATAAATACGGGGTTTCCATAGTCAGTCATTACATACAACAGCAGATTTTGGATTATCTACTGACACTTCAAACCAGCCTACAACTATAGTGAATCTTTCCCTGTGTGATGTCACAGTGACTGAATCCACCTTCCCTTACGCCTGTGTATTTTGTCAGGCTTGACAGGATAGTGGTACGGCATTATCAGGCTGGCATAGGAAGGGTAGTGGCAAAGTGTATATGGCTGATTATTTCTGGTATTCCAATCATCACAGGACCTCTTTCTGCACCTCTTACTTGTCCATGAGTACAATTTAGGTGGTGGGAAAGGGTAGGGAGAAGGGTGATGTACAGCATGAAAGGGTACATGGATGTTTGACAATAAGGTGATGTTTTCCACCTCACGTATCCAAGAAGCATAGGCCATGCAGGCTGTGCTAGCACAGATAAGTATGACAATCGGGCCCCTTGGTGTAAAATACCCTGGGCTAAATTATTAAAAGTCTGCGATGCCACTGACTGCAGTGGACCTTTAACAAAGTGCACTTGGCCCAGACCAGTGCAGTGCACCCTACTTCCATCAACGAGCTCTACTTTTTAGGGAGATGCAACTTAGTGTCTGCTCTGGCAGTAGTGCATTAGTGAAAGACTCCATCTTTCACTGTGTAGGCGGCATTCCCCCGCACCTCGAATAGGGGACAGAGATACCCCTGTAAGTTTGTGCAGTGAATGGCTGCACTCGCCTTTGGAAGGGCTTCTGGGGGATCCATGTGACCCTTTTCCCCACATCCAGAGAGCTGCCTTCAGCGGCCACACTGACCGACCACCACCTTTTTCGCGGCGCACACCCAGTAGTCTCCTGACAGCCTCTTCGCCTCTGCGTCCACCTCCATGATGTGACATGGGCACAGAGGTATAGACTTTCCCTCGTTTCTGTGGGACCATGCACACTGGGGACTTCCTAAGATAGCTTGGATGCTATATGTGCGCTGATACTAACAGTACAGCAGAAGGGGTCCGCAGATGTCTGCAGCCCCTTTCATAATACAACAGTGCCCGGTAGGTGCAGAAAACGGGTACCCTCGTCCTGTAGTGCCACCCGCACAGTATGTCATGTGGCTTCCTGTTTCTGCTATTTATCCGTCAACAATTTTGTAAACAGCAAATGAGCACAGGGATGTGAGGCTGAAAGATTAATTTTAAAAGGAAGTTGCTTCCAATCTTAGTATTTTCTTCTTTACTCCATGAAAGCGTGCGCAGGGCCCTGTGGCTTTTCATCTTTTCAACCACACAGCTGGGCAGTAAAGGTTACTGACAATTCATGGATTGTTCACTAAGCTCCGAGCTACGCATTTTTCATTTCAACACTTGTCCTGCACTATCAATTTTCTTGACAAACGCAGCTTACTATTTAATCATCAGACTCTGCCTCCTTGATGGGACAGCCCGAACTGGAGAAGTTCACACGTTTTTGTTCTCTTAATCAATTGCAGGTTATTTGGCTGAAATAGCAAGGATTTTATCGTCTTTCATAAGAAATAAACCACACAACATAAAAAACACCAGGACTCGGGTGTTCTAAAAGGTGACTCACAAAAATAAACCTTAACCCTTGGTATGCAATAGCCTAAGTTGGAAGGCTGATATTTACATAAGAAGTTCCAACATAGCCGTCCAAAGACGTTTAGTACCTATGGTAGCAAGAGCTGTGCCTTAGGTAATATATATATATATATATATATATATATATATATATATATATATATATTATATATATATATATATATATATATATATATACATATATATATATATACATATATATATGTATATGTATATATAATATTATATGTATGTATATATATACATATATGTATATACTTTACTAGAGGGGCTGTGAGGGTAGAGAGAAGTGAGGAAAAAAAATGGAGAGAAACGAGTGGAGAAGAAAAATGGAGAGAAAAGGAGCAAGAGGAAGCAGATAGAGGGAAAAATAGAGTGACAGGGAGTGTGTGGGAGAGAAAGAGGGGGTGCGGTGGGGAGAGAGAAAGAGACATCAAATAAGGGATATTTTTAACAGAAATAAAAGGAGCTTGGCAGACAAGCCGAGGTGCAGCTGGCACGCAGAGGCGAGGCAGATAACTACAGAGTGCAGTTGGCAGATAATAGGTTGGAGCCTCTAAACCTGAGGAATGTCTTAAGTTTCACCTCCATTCTAACACCTGCATTTATATTTTATAATGTGAGTGCGCCGGCAGGACACACGAGATGGATGTGACTAACATAACTCTGTAAATATATTTAATTTATTGAATTATTCGCTTAGTTTGGTAAAACAATAACCAGTCCCCCCCGCATTGTTTATTAAAGCACGCAGTGATCCATGGGCTATTTATGCAGAATGCTTATTATTCCCATCATGCATCACCAAAAAAACAAATGACCTAGCCTTCACATTCTATAATTATGTTTCTGTTAACAATATACTGACATTTAATTGCATTGCCACTCAGCCTATTGCATGGATGTAGCTCAACAAACGTCTAACATTATGCAACATACAAGAGGATTAAGCCCACCTTCTTACCTTGTGTTAATTATTATGCAGCAGTGTATAGTTGCATATAAAGCTCCTTGCTATCATATTCCTAGGCTTTCACAAGACATTCAAGCGCTCATTACTCGTACATAATATTTCAAGAAAATTTCATCCAGAGATCTTTCAAGGCAAAGGCAAAGTGGGCTCTGGCTGGGGGGGGGACCTTTCTGGGGGCCCATGATAGAGCCAGCGCTGTTCTGTAGAGCGTCTTGTCCTCATGACCTTGAATAATTCTTAGGCAGATCATTTTAAATACCCTTTTCATTTCATTTATTTTTAATGTGGTGTCATTTTGCAGAGAAATATTGTGTTAAGGAATAATGCAACATCTATAAAAACGTTTCTTTTAGATCAAAACAGGTCCTCACATATGAGAAATGGTAGGGTGTCAGAGATTATTTGCAGTAATATTAGTGAGCTGCTGTTGTATTACAATATTGAAAACACACATCACTATCCCTGAATATTAGATGTAGAAAGATTTTGAATTTGGATGTATGTGTGTGCGCACTGTCAGTGACCTGGGCAAAGAGGGCATCAAAAGCTGAAATTGGATCATAAATTCAAAGCTGTTCCCAACAGGGGCCCCAAAATACCTTTGGCTTTGGGACCCCAAAATCCTTAAAATGTCCCTAATTTCTGGAAAAGAAAATTACAGTGAATATGTAAAAACATAAAGGGAATGGCACCTGAAACAGGTCTTTCAACCTCTTCTTAAGTCAATCTTAAGACAATATTAAAAGTGAGAAATATTTATTCTGTACAACAAGGAAGAAAGCTAATTCGAATGGGTGTGCGATTTGAAATGCTTTACCAAATTCAACTGACGTGGGATTTATTTCTCTGCAATTTTTTAAAACTTCACGTCATTTGAAGAAGAAATCATTGGAAGAGCAAGCACGAGGTAACAAGTTTGGGAGCAAGCATTGGAAAAGTCAATAGGTCTAGCCATTTTGACATGTTGGCTTTGCCGATTCTTTCTGCCAATGCTGTACAGCATAGAAAAAGAAATATTTTTCCTGATCCTGCGCAGCATCAGTTAAAAGAAAGAAAAAAAGGCACAATGGCATGAAAGAATGCTACTAGCACGCCATTCTTTCTTCACTACTATGTGTGAGGGTATATGTGCACATGGGTGACGATGTATGCCCAAACGTGTTTCACTGAACTTTCACACTCATATGGAAAGATGCATACTCTATTTTATTACTTCTTTTTTTACCATATCAAGATGGGGGATGTTACTAGAAAGGATAAATGTAAAAAATGAAAAGTTATGTATGAGAAAGCATTTATTAAAAAAATAACTGATTAGTTTGGCATAAAACGGCAACTGATGGCTCCCACCAAAAAATGAACAAAAAATTACATCTAGACAGGAGGGTGGTGAAGCAGTGGAGGAGGGGAAGAAGTAAACGTGTGGGTGGGTGGGAGCAACGGAAAACATTCATGGGAACAATGAAGGAGCTTGAGGTGGGAAGAAAGCAAAAAAAAGTCCAAGTGGATGAAAGAATGGGGAGGAGGAAGCAACATGAAACTCTCAGAAGCAGGGTGGAAGGTGTGTATTTGAGAAGGAAGCAGGAAAACAAAGGAGTCATCAAGAAACCACAGACTCTCATGGAGTATGTTAAGAAAAAGAAAAATGTACTTTACTGAATGTGACCATTGAAAGGATACAAGTCATCCATTCAAAAGAATTGGAAAGAAGCTAACCTCGAGGGGAGGGCCAAACACAAGATGTAGAAGGAACGCCATTGATTAAGATGCAAGCAAATGAGAATGACAAGAAAGCCAACCAATGGAAATCAAAAGGCTGGCTCCAAGCCCATTATACGTTTTTGGAATGGTTCACAAGAGGTCTTTCAACAACAGACTGTAAAAGCTGTCTAGAGATGAGAGCTAGTAGGCAAAGCAGTGGACAGAGCTATCTTGGTACAAGCAGACAAGATTGAGAGGGAATAGAGCAGATGTCTTACCAGGGACAGAGAAGACATAAGGGGACAAACAAAGCATTATGCTGTGGTGGGATGAGGAACACTGCTGGGAGCATCAGCAACCTCAAGGACAGAGAAAGGCAGGGAAACTACTTCCGACGACAGAGCTACCGCTTGTGTAAGAGTGGGAAGCATAATATGGAAGAACGTACAAAGTGGGAAGCTTAATGTGCAGTTACAGACTGGGAGCATCCCAAGAATCAGAGACAGAGCAATGAGCAAGGGACTAATCAAGGAAACTACAGAAGCTTAAGGCAAAAGATGGGGCATGGAGAGGAGATGACAGGCGTGAGCCAAGCAAGAATGCATGGCAGAGTGACAGAAGGGGTAGGACCTAGGACAAAGAGATGTAAACAACAAGGAGAGATCTAGAAAAGATCAGGAAACAAGGAGAGTCGCACTCCTATAGATCATTTGGGACAGAGTCACATATTAATCTTTGGAAAACGGCTTGTGGTGCTGATCTGAAGGCAAGCAAAGGGCTCAAGCCTTTGCTGCGTGTTCCACGGGCATTTCATTGGGTTCTGTACAATACTACAAATCTTGCAACTCTTGACCACTCTCTAACTGCACCTCAGATATTATTGACAGTCTTTCTTCTATGCTGTTTTGACTTGGATTAAACGTCACTCTGTGTGTCCATATGCACGGAAAAGAGCCTCTCTTTCATCTATCGGTACAACCAGCCACACTGCTATTAAACTCCGGTAAAAGGTTCTTTAACTCCCTAGTCAGACAGACACTGGGTATGTGTCTGCGTTTAGCTGTGTGCTGTGGGAATGGCAAAGTGCATGTGTGACACTACGATGATTAACTTCACATACCAACAATTACAGTTAGAGCCTCCTCCACACTATTGAAAAAGAAACGGACTATACCCAGAAACACAAGTCTCTAACAGGGGGGCTCCTTCGCAATTGTGAAGTAGCGTCACCCCAACGGCTGAGCCAGCAGATGAAAAATAAAACAATATTTTACTATTGTTTTATTTTTCAGCTGCTGGCTTAGTCAGCATGTGCAGGGTGGGGCCGGGTCATGGGACAGGGGAGGGTGACTGGAGTGCACCTAAGTGCACATATTAGTTTGCCCATCTTAGGCTAGCCAAACTGACATGCGCACGTAGGTTTCTCCAACCCCACAGTAATGCACAGCTGGGTTGGAGGAAATGCACAGACTCTCATTCACTGTCTGTGCGGCAGACCAAGCTGCTCAGACCAATCCTGCTGCTGCTCTCATGCTAGGTGTAGCATGAAAGTAGTGCCAGGATTGCGTGGGGAGCCTGTGCTGGTGTCCCAGGGACAGCTGGGACACCAACGCCATCGAGAGTCGAGGAGCGAGGCAGCAGCAAAGATAAGGTTTTTTAAAATTATTTTATTCCCCCCCATTCGTCTCATACCCCCAGCTCACCCCTCCCCTTGAGATTTGTGGCCACCACCACTAGTCTCAAGTAATTAGTGTGATGGTACAAAGGGTCGATTGTTATAATCAATGAGCATTTTCGGATTCAATGTTCGAGTTTAGACACGTTCTGTGCACCAGAGTTTTAGTGAAACAATAAAGAAAGAATCAAACAAATTAAAAAGAAAAAAGTAGAGAGGGGCAGATTCGGGGACTTTGTGTAAAATCTGCTGCAGTGTAGACTGGAAAAAAGTTGCATGCGCTGTATGCACAAATTCTCCCTCACTGAATTTCTGCTGTGCATTAGCATCTGCCCTTATGAAAAATCTATGCTTGTGGTGGGTGTCAGTTTACAACCAGAATATGGGGGTTTTCATATTTACCTGCCAAAATAATGTGGAAAAATATTGAATACCTAAATATCAGAATGGTAAATATGTATAGCTAATAATAGGTTTACTTTATCCAACTCCACTTACATGTACCTTAACAATAGGTGTATCTTAAAAATACATAGATGTGCCATTAAGATTGGTTAATATATACATTTAATGCCTCAATATTCAGACTGGTGATAAATTTGCATCCATATCTTGACATATCGAAATTTTTGCCCTCCATATTCTCTGAAATAAAACGACTTGTGACCAAGTCAGTGGAAGTGTCATCTGGACGTGCCTCGTCCGCAGAGGAATGTGCTGAGATGTGTGCTTGCTACACTGCTGAATGCAGAATGGGACAAAATGTATTTTGCTCGAATTGCACGCCCTAGTACTTTACTCTTATTTAAATACACTCACAATAGACAACAAAGCTACAATCCTACCCCTAATTTGGAGATATGAATGTGTATGTATGCTTTTACACAAAGACCTCCAAGGACTTTATACAAAGATAACGCTTATGAGCCATGTGCGGGGAGGAATAGATGGCTACTGTTAGCGGGCCCCTATTCCTGTGTCCACAGGGCTCACAAGAGTCAAAACTAGTCATGAAGAGCTAAGTTATTAGTGTTTTAAACCTTCTGCTTAGCTATTCATTGAGGTCTGGCCAGAGGAAGGAAGTGCTGCAGTAGTACTGTTAGCTTTCCTCCATTCTCCCCTCCCATGGACACAAGCTCTATTCAAGAATTGCGACTGAGGCCTCGGCCACTTCACATCCTGTCAGATAAAGCCCCTGTCCTAATACAATTAGACAAAAGACTACTTAAGAGAATAAGGCATTGCACCCAGATGTTCTTGTCGACAACCAAGAGATTAAAGTAAATGAAAGCACTCTCTTTAGGGTCAGTTGTTTAGGGCTAGGATTGCTGTTGTAAGGGATTCCACTCCGGAGCAAATTCTCTCAGAAAATGTTGGACATCTAAAAGTTCTTAACATTGAAAGCATAAATAAGTCAAATAGGACTTGTGTCCCAACGAAGATACACTGGTTGTACTGCTGAAGGTCAGTGCAAGGGCCACATGGTGTGTCAATTATATATAGCTTTCATTTTGTTCAAAACTAAAGTAAACAAAAAATAATAGAAAGATTTGGAGCAACAATTGAATTCCAGAAACCTCCAGAAACTTGGTGTAAGACCTGTGGTCCTGCATTTGTAACACAGCATGTCCATCCAAGGTTTCCCCCTCAACGTCACAAACTAGACTCAATAACTGCGAACCACCTTTCAAGCCTCCAATCTTCTGTTCTTTCTCTCTCCTCCTCCTATTGTGGCCCAAACTCTCAGATGAAATCACTCGCCACACCAATGAACACTACAGCTCCTGCTGTAGGTTGCATACTGCATCATTTTCCTGTGTCTTGCAGTTGAGGGCTTTATAGTTTCAGACACGGGTCAGAGTCTCTGGCCTATGGTGATTTCCTCCACTAATCTCAAATCAACAGCAAAGCACACAAGCGACACTGGTGTGGTGCATATTTGCGGTATACTGCAGATCCCCTAAAACGGGCTAATTGGTAATGGCACACAAAAAAATTATCATTCTAAAACCAAGATTTTGAAATGCAGGAAATGCTAAACAATAATTTATTTTTATGCATTTAATGGGAAAGAGGTATCAACCAAGCATATTACTCCCCAGTAAACTACTTTACTTCTGTCAACAAAATACCCCTATTTCTGCCGCAAAAGTGGTATCTTTTTGCAGCATAAAAGATACCTTATATCCACAGTGGCCTTCTAGTGTTGTTTGCCTTCATCAAATTAAAACAGTCTGTAAAAGTATTATGTATTTGATTAAATACGTTGGAAATGATAATGTTTTCTGGGGAAGGTGATTTTTATCTAAAATAGACACATATGGTCTGGCTAAAATCTCGAAACTTGACTGAAGTCTGGTGAAACTTAGTCCTTCACGTTTGTTTATCCATGCAGGGATATTAAAACATTATAACTGTCATTCGCCTAAAGATGTCTTATTTAGCGATCTCCATGTCTAGACAAAGCACTCAGCATAATTATCATCATTAAGAAAGTTAACAGAGCTGGTAGAATTTATCTAAATAGTTTTAGCTTGTTAAGTAACACAACTTTAACATTCAGTGCTAAATATTAATAATGTTATTATGTCACACTGAATGTCTGCTCACTATCATTTTAGAACTGTAAAAGGAGTATTTTCTATTGGGTAGAACCTTGGATTACAATAGTGAAAGAATTTGCCCACATAAAAATATTTTAATGAAGCAGATCTCAGATTTAATAAGGGCAATGACATGCAAAACTGTCCCTCTGTAGGTTCAGCAGTGCGGCTCTGTCATTAGACGGAGGAACGTAATCCAATAATGCGTTTTGCGGAATTAACGTAATTGAAATGTACAAAGTGCTGCGAAGAAACATAGAGATATTTAATGAAAGGCAATCACCTGTGCTTTAACTTATTGAGAACTTCATAACAACATTCTTTATTATGCCACATATGTTTATGTTGTAGGATTTTATTATGGCAATGAAAACCAAACCCTCGATTATCCAAATGGTAGGAGACATAAAAAAGCCAGAGATCTGGGAGATACAGGTGGCTGAGAATTTGAGGACAAGGCATAGACCCAACTATTGTATACTTGACATGTGTATTGTTCAAAAGCAGAGTCCCGTTATGAAACTTTGAGGTTGTACAGCACAAACGTCCTACAGTGTTTCCTCTGGTCTCTGTGACAAGGACCATGTTCAGAGCACATCGGACTCAAACCATTCAGGGCAGTGTCATTAACTGCCCCCAGAAGCGCCAGTCTGGGCGCCATAAATATTGCTTTACTGGGTGAAGAATGGCTCCCAAAGACAACGGCTAAAGTGGAAAGTGGACACCATCGTCCTCCTCTCACCCCCATTTAGCAATTATTAGCATAGCCAATGGGTCTGTTAGGTAATAATAACAATAATAATAATAATACTAATAATAATAATAATAATCATAATAATAATCATAATAATAATAATAATCATCATAATAATAATAATAACTATTATTATTATTATGATGATTATTATTATTATTATGCAAGAACTTTGCTCAAAAGGAAAAAGAGAAAAAGAGAAAAAGAAAACATGTGGTAGCCTAAGGATCACCACCAAACGCTTGCATTAAAAATGTAAACAACGTTCACTGATGCGGCCATTTTACAAGTGATTTTTGTGTTTTTTGGGTTGTGCTTTGGATTTTATTATTATCAAGGAGCCAAGGATCAATCAAGCACTCCAAAAGCAGCTATCTACAATGCTACAAAGCTACCTAAACAGTTTATAGGGACAGAAAATAAATCACTACCTGGGGACTGATATGCAGGCAAAATAAATAGCCACTATTCAAAGTTAATATAAAAATAAATACAATGCAAAAGCACGCATGGAAGCAGCTTTGTTACTCAAGATAAAAAAAATGCTTATAGGCCAGTTTGAAAAAAGTGCACGTTCTTTGTGCAATCATTGAAAGCATAGCGAGCCAATCGATAAAGTCGGCTGACCCATTGCCCCATGCAGAATGCTGTGGTGGGTGGAAGCACAATGTGAATGACAATTCAACCAACCACTGGATGATAGCTGCTGACCAAAAGCTACGTAAATGTATTATTCATGATGTTGTTAGGGGAAAACAGCAAACTTACAAGACACATAAAGCTGTCTCAAATGCCATACCTGAAGAGTCGATTCCATCAGTAAAATTGTGTTGAATAATATCACACAGTAGAACTCACTGTGCACCTCTCACCAATATGTGCTAACACCTCCTTGTGTCTGATAATTATCCCTGGGTACATGAGGCTCTTTTGTCTTAAAATTGTCCACTGGAGCATGAGGCCCTTTATCAATACAAAACTTAATGTGTCGCTATATCTAGTTACAAGCTTAAAATGTGGGAAGTTAAATTCACAAATCGTATTGATACAGCAAAGTTGCATTTCAGAACAGAAACACATCTGTAAAAGCTTTTAATTAAGCTATGGGTTATTATTTCAGGGATGGAACTTTTTTTATCATCTTCATTAATAAGGCTTCTTCTGCGACTTTATTTTGTGAATGAGACAGCTTCCTTAATACCAGTTGCATCACAAATCCAAATTTCAAAACATTTAATGTATAACAAGGGAACATGACTACTGTAATTTTTTTCAATATATTCTGAGGAGGCAAAATAAAAATACAAATGCCTGTGCATCCCACTTAAAGAAAGTGGGACCATCACAATGTAAGTGACGGAGTCCAGATAGCAGCAAAATATGTGACAGGTCAAAATGACGCTACACAAACACATTGCCTCTGTACTTTCATAATACACACTGATGACGTACAATTTAACATTCCTGGATGACTGTTCTTTCTTGGCCACAACGCACTCTGCTGTTGCACAAGGGCACTGTACTCAATGAACCATTTTAGGAGAGGAAGGAAGACCCATTGTGGACGCACAACAAAGGACTCATTGCCACCTAGACTCCTCTCAACCTACATGTGCCATTTTGTATTGTGCGTCAACCCCCACTCATGGAGCTGCTCTGAATGGTGGCAAATATGCAAAATTCCAAAGACTGGATAAAAAAAAATTGACTAGCACTATTTCATGGCCATGGTGGTAAGTTAAGGCACTGCCTAGTGTAACACCTTTTATTACTGTATTATGAAAACAAGCTTCTGGTAGTGCTCATATGATACAAGAATGTCTTTGCTTATTTGTGTTTTTGGCATTTTTGTGGTAAAAAAGTGTAGTTTTTTTGTGATGTAGTGCTTTTATACTGCATCCTTGCAATGTGATGTTATTGGTTTCTACTCTTCTTGTTATGTTACATTTACATTTTGACTGCTTTACGTTGTGCCTGTTATACTTAAACTGTGTCATTTTTCTCTGTGTATTTTATTGCATTACATTCTGTTTACTTTACCAATATCAACGAATGCTGCTATATTTACAGCCAAATGCAGCACATACTTTTACATTTCTGGTGACAAGTAACTATTTACCAAAATCTGAAGTAGCAAAATGGCTCTTCTCAATTTGTGTAATATTTAAGACATCAGTCAGACCAGAACTGTGGCAGAGATTATGTTTTACATTAGTGCATGCAGTGCTTCAGTTCCTACCTAATGTAGTACTGGCCTTAGTCTAATAAGGTGTTTGCACCACAGGTATGAGGTATTGTCAAAAGTTAAAAGTTAATTTTCAGTGTTCCAAGCTAAAATCTTCTAACTTCAATCCATCAAGCTTACATCTTCTAGCTTCTAAGAATACCTGAGATAAACCTAGTGTTACTTGGGGTGATGATTTGAAACTCATAGCTTTTGTTTTAGATGAGAGAGTGAATCTAGGGGTCAGTAATATATTCTGTTCAGTCTATCTCGCTGTTCCTACCAGATTAAGGACCTGAATTATAGTTTGATGGATGGGATAATCCATCACAAATGTGATGGATATCCTATCTGCCGTATTACAGCGTGTTATATTCTGTGGCACTTGTAATACTGTGGTGACAATCTCATCCGCGAAACTTTAAATCAGGCCCAAAGTCATTATTCTTTCACTCAAATTTAGGGGTAGTACCAAAGATGCCTTTCTGTTTCAGAAAGGCCACCTTCAAGGAAATTCTACAGACTACTAAAAACCAGTGTAGTCATAGTCATACTGTAGAAATGTAATGCTGATTCTTACGATCACAAACTAGTGTGACTCAGACATTTTGCAACCTTAATAAAACTTAACTTGTGGAATAATTCTCTTTAAAAACAGTTTAAGGAAGGAAAAGGTTTATCAGTCTGGTACAGTGCAAAGAGTCCAGTCACATGGTTTACAGAAATCCTTCTACATCAATGCTCATGAGGCAGAATTCAGTGAGTAACTCTTTATGACCAGATGCAAACGCAGAGATGAAGGCCTCCATGGGGAAGCAGATGTCCATCTCTACATTGACGTTAATAAAGTGCCTTTATTGCAGCACCTCAGTAGCTGCTTTTAAACATACAAATATCATCTCCTGATAGGGCAGTACAATATACCTCACAGTTTCATAGCATTAAGGATTCTAACTAGCAGCAGTTCACGGATGAGGAAAGAATGAATGCTTTTACGCCACCTTTTCTGTTTGATTGCCCTGGTTTAGTAGAAAGTCCATTGACAGAAATGAGCTAATGAGGGATCTTAAATGTCACAGAGGAAAGAACCTATAAAACCCCAAGTATTTGTACTTCTGTTCAAAGAAATACATCTGCAGTATTTGTGATATAGCTTAATTTGATTAAATAAAAGTTCAGAGGCCAAAGTATTTAGGAGCTTGGAAGTGATGCTGCTTAATGTTGGTGCTGCTGTACATCAAGGCTGCCTAGTGTTCACTACACCCAACTCCCTTTTCCTTGCGTCAACCATTGCCTCCAGTTTACTTATCTCACTCCAGGCGGTTTATTTCATCCCTGTTTGCTCCCTATGCCTTCGTTCTCCCTTCTCTGGCTTTCTCTGTCTTGCTATGGGTCACAAAACCTATGCTGAATAGTAAAGTCTGACCCCAAAATTGATTGCTGATACACAACCACCAGCAACCACTGTCACAAAGTAAGTACTTCTCTGCTGAAATATACACTGAAACACACATTTTTGTCAGTATCCATAGTGAGAGGATTTTCAGTTGTATGGATGTCTAAAAGAGAACCACATGTTCCTAATGTGAATAATACTATAACACAAGCCCAGATTTAGAACAATATAAACAAGCTGTCAACATCTCATTTTCACTTCCTTCGTAAAACCACATACAAATCAAATGATCTATTTGCCCTTTCCGGCCCTTTTCTTCTCCGCTCTCCAGTCCCTCACTTCCTGTCAGGTGATTAGACCAGAAAGGATGAAATCATGCTCTGATGCTTCTGGAGCACTTTCGAATAACGTTTCACTAGGGCCCTCTGCAAATCCTCAACTTTGCACACATCTTTTGTTCTATTTGTGCAAAAGGTTGACGCACCATTTCCTCTGCTTTTGTCGACGAAAAGTTATACTGATTTTTCTTCAGGGCTGAAATGTAAAGGTGGGTTGGGACTATGTAAAATAATGTGACATTTCTTACCACAACCAACCCTTGCCAGTGGGTCTTCTATAGTAATAAAGGGCAGAACGCATCCCTAGATAGGATATGCTACAATTCAGAAAATATGCATTGTATGCATCCGGACTTTGTCTTGAATCCTAAGGTGTTCAAAGTTTACATAATTGATGGTTATTCGATTTGAAATAAAACTATCAAGTAATCAGTGTTTCAGTTTAATTCAACAATCTCCACACGTGGTTCTTTTTTTTAAAACTATTTTACTATGTAAGAGTGTCATCTTGAGTGTTTTGCAGAGGAGTGGGTTCCTGCTCAATTTATAGGGACTCAAGCTCGTTGTCCGGTGTTGCTTGTTTTCCCGATCCGAGCTAACGTTGCTTGGCAGTTTGGGATGGACTTCGATTTTTGTGGTGTAACCAAGGCCGAGTTCTATATGGTTTACCCCCTACTGTACTGATATAGAGAAGTTACACATGGTAGAATGCAGCCAGAGTAATTACTAGAGATTCACATAATTTCAAGCAGTTGCGTCTATAACTTTTGGCTGTTTTGGACTTTAGAATTGCCTGTTGCTTCACATATATTTATCCAGTGTGAATTGTCCGCTAGTAAAGCCTCACAGCACGGAGGAAGGATGGGTACGTGATTTACTCTTGAGAGTCTGACTGGGCTTGTGAAACTCTCGTGTGATCGTGGTCCAGGTACTGCTAAGTGTCAAGTATTGATGTAAAGCTGTGTTGCAGTATTTGATAGGTATGGGTGGAGGTGTCTTCATATAGATTGAGTGTTGTCTGGATTGTTTTCTAAATGATTTTCAGGTAATTAGCATGTGAGTAACTGAAGGGTGTGAGTACTGCTGGACAACCATGATGAGCAGATCTTAGCAGATTTGGAATGTGTTTGATGGGTGTCAGGTGTTCTGTGCAATGGATTCTCATGTTAATTGACGTGTGACGTGTCAAAAAGGCGCATGCTGCTTTGATCACGGTAAAATCAGTGCTTAATTTGAGCCGATGTTTTCCGGTGCGGGGCACCAGCACTTATTTTTGGGGGCCGGCACTTAGTTTTCTGCATCAGGCATTTACTGCGAGCAAAAGACATACATGGGAAAGGTGGAGAAAGAGAAAAAAATCAAAAAGCGCCACAAAGGGAGAAAGCTGCAAGAGTGAGCTGAAGATGCAGGGAGTGGCTGTAAATGGACTGAGGCCCGAGATGACTTTAGGATTAGGCTGCCTCTGCACTCAGTGGACACACATTTAATTGCAGCAGTCTTGAGTTCCAAAGTAGAGCTTTGGGCACCGGCACGTTTTTCTTTACAAATTAAGCACTGGGTAAAAGCCAACCACACTGTTCTGTATAATGTGTATTGTTGTTTCAGGGCGTGTCCCAAGTTGATGTAAAAATGATACTGCCCTGGGTGCATGTGAGGTGTTCTATCAATTATTTTCTGCAGGATGTAAGATAGTTCTGCATGGGAGGGAGGGGTGTTACAGCATTGCTTACCTGGTTATAGTGAGCCTTGAACTGTCAACACAAGCTGTTATATGCATTAGCAGATATATGATGAGTGTGTTCAGTTGTTGATGAAGTTCGCAGCGCAACTGGCTAATTTAGGTTAGGGTCCTAGCAGAATGTTTCACGTAGTAAAGTAAAACTGAACATTCCACTGATATTGCAATACAAAAAAATTATGCGTGATCACATGGAGAGAGCGTTAATTCCCCAAGACTGCATGAGATTTGCAGAGCTACAAATGTGCCTATGCACAAAAAGTATAGTTTAGGGATAGAGAAAGGCACTTGTGCACGCAAATTACCAGATGTGAATCCACTATTGTGCCAGCTCAATGACTTAATAAAAGCATGGTGGGTGTGTCGGAGTAGTATTGTCCAAATATACATTGGGGATCAAACTTTGAAACGATATGACGCAAAATGGCTTTTTTTCTGCATGTAAAAATATAGAGAAATTGGCTTGACTACAAAAAATGCATTCAAGGTCTTTGCCAATATGACCTTAAAATTATCAATATTTGCACTTTTTACAGATAAAAAAAATTATGTATAGGGAATACATATACTTCTGAGGTACAATTCAGTGCTCGCTCAGAATTGCTTACACCAGTGTTTTAAATTGAAATATAGAAGTGCATGTACCCACAGTTTAGAGTACCTATTTGCTTCTTAGAAGTGCAAGCACTCCCATTAAATATATTGCAGTAGTGCTGAGAAGTACAGTACTTTCACTTTCAATTGAAAGAAGTGCAGGTTTCCGTACTGTACGGAATACTGCACTGGCTAATACATAAATTATCGCTCTACAGTAAAATGCTTTGTCGAGAATGGATTGAACTGTTAATGATATTAAAAGAACTACAATCTAAATGTGGACAAAATTCACAGAAGAGGAGTTCTACTGTACCTAACTTTATTTAAGAAAATGTCTGTTGCTGACTTTTATTCATGATGTGTGAGGGGTTTACTAGGAATAAAATCTTCAAGTTACGGTGATCACGGTCTCTACCTCTTTATTTATCCCAAAAATATATTTCATTTTGCTGTTAAATACAAGTGGCATTTAAAAGACACTGCCAGGAATTGCTTTGCATAGTGATCAAAAAGATCCTTCTGACTTCATCAGGCTTTGGCGCCAGGTCTGGAATATGTGTGGTTGGTCCCAAAGGTAAGTAATCAGTTACAGACAAAAATCTAAAACAGGCAAACTTGCACGGGTGAGACGACATTAGATCTGATGGGGCTGACATTTTTCCCTTTTCACATTTTCCATTTTTTGTTGCATGTAACCTCCGGTGTCCAGCTGTGGCTCTCAAGGGCTGGAGCCAAGACACATTTTATCCTGTCCAGAAAACCTTAATTTATATGCACAGAATCAAAAGGGAAATCACTTACATAATCAGGTTATCATAGAAACATAGCAGCATTGCGGCCCCCAAATGCCTGCCTTGCCCACCCTGTTTGCACTGATAAATGATCGATTTCCTACAAGATCCTATAACTGATAGAGGTGAAAAACTCTGCAGGGACATATTACTTGACGAGGGACCACGAGATGCATATAATCTAAAAGACATTTGTAAACTGAATGTGAAGTTTTGAACTTTATTTTATAATACTTTATTATTCTTAAAATGTGCAATTCTGTAAGTAAAGTAATGCAACATACCGTTTTTGGAGTTTTTATCATAATGCTTTAAAGTAATGTAATTTAAAACAGAGGCTAAGAACATCATGTATCGGATCATGAACAGTGCATTGGGAATGAGCTATGATCAATCATAACTGCCGAATTTCTAAACATTATATATATACCTATATATATAAATGTACAGAGAGTAATAAGCTATTTATTACCATTGTTGAGGGCATGGAAGGACCATGGCTTGTGAGAGGCGTAGCCTCAAGTGAGTCATGATGCTCCAGCCCTCCATCAACAATGGAAATGAATACCAAATGGCACTCAGTTCTGCAGCATATATGTGCACTAGAGATACAGGTAATAACGCTAAGTGTCTACGCCTCCTGGTTAGGGCTCTTATGTTTAGATTAAACCTATAGGTGGGTCAAAGCCCCAGAAAGCCCACAGACCAAATTTGAACAGTGTGTAATGGTATTGGTTCGTCTAGAATAGTGTATCTAGGTTGTGTTCAAAGTAATATTCGTATGATTTCATTCAGAACAGGTAAAGAACACAATTTTGTTTCTGTATTTTATTATTTTATTGTAATAATCCTTCTAACATAGTTGACATCACGTAGAGGCTTGTAAAACAGGACCAGCCTACACATGTTTCACCCCTACAGCACGTAGGCATGAGGCCTTGTCAAGGAAATTCACAGAGTAGGACCAAACAATTACACTGGAGTCTCAAACAAACAAATAGTCTCATGGAATCGATCTGGATATCTGAGAGAATATCTCAATGTTTAGAGTGGAGAATATTTGCGCATCACTACAAATTGATGCTAGAAAAACTTGGTCTGTCAGTCACTGTGGACGTTTAGGAGGAGGTAGTTTCTAGCTATCATTCCCATGCCCCAGCCTAGATCCCGACTAACGTAGATCAGGTGTTTCCACTAATATTCTTCTCATGAAAACATCAAGTTATCCTGTAAAATATTCAGACCAATTCCCTGAGCGCCATGGGGTAGGGGGGGGGGGTGAAATACATGTCAGTTGGTCCCATTTCACAAGCCTTTTTGTGTTGTCAACAATGCTAAAAGAACATGAAGGATTACAACAATAAAATACTAAAATAGAAAAATAATTGTATTTTGTACTTCACCTAATCTAAATTAAATAATCTGAATATTACTTGGAAAACAACCTATATACACTATTCTTCACTAACCTATACAATTTCTCACCATCTGCACAAACGGTTTCTGCTGTAGCATTTTTAATTTGTATACGTTTTAAAATAAGTGATTCAACCAAGACCTGGCTGCAAGAAGTTGCATTTGTGCACTAAGGTAAAGTAACATTGAAGTGGCCCCTCCTGACTATTAGTTAGTTAGTTGTTTCCCTGTTTACAGCAATTGTTACATGCCATGCATCCATATACAGAGGATACATAAAGAGTAACTGTGTAATATGGCCCAATATTGCCATGGGGTCTGGTGACATCAACAACCATGAGGCTGAAGGACAGATGGTTTGTAAATGTCATCAGATCCCCAAGATACGACACCGAACAAAGGTACACCTGGTTCCTATTATATATTTTTTATATGACCAATCATTTTGGGGACGTTAGCTTGCAAAAGGTGCTTTCTTCAAAGTGCAGCTAACAATGGGCACTAATTAGAATAAGGATGGTTAGGTTTTAATTACCTTTCACAAATAAATTGATAATAAAACAATGGGCAATGGTGAGTTCTATGCAATTTTGTGTCTCCAGCATTTATCACATAAGTATCGATTTAGTGGACCTACTGTATAATTTGCCACATAATTAGCAAAAATTGCTGATTTCACCAAAAATGTTGATTCTTGCTCAAATTCATGAGCATAATACTGCCGGAAAATGTGCCACATAATTTCAGTTTTTACCACATAATTTAGGTAACTGTCACATAATTTGGTCCTCCATGCCACCTAATCCTAGTAGCCCTCACAATGTGAAAACTCTGAGAGTAGATTGGGGGACTGTCACTATGATGCTGAAACCCATATTCATAGGCAAGCATGAAATACATGCCACATTCCTGTGCTGTACAGGTTTTTATGGGTTTCATACCATTGCTCCTTGTGCCGTAAAAGCACCAAAACCTGTCATATATAATTATACTGGTATGTATAATGATTCAACATTGGACTGAAAGCAAAAACATTTTTTTTGAAAACTGATGAGCCAATCATGCAATGTTTTTTATCTACTTCCCAAAGAACATCCCCTGGGAGACCCACTGTTTATTCCAGTGGTAGAGTACTGGAGAAGTAGGGCATCAATTTAAGTAATTTTATGATGATATTCATGTTGAACCATAGCCCTTCATGTCAAGATAGCATGACTTCTTAAAAAAGATAGCTCCTATTCACTTGAAGATGTATTTTTTTACTCCTCGCGCTTGACGTTTGCTCATTATATACATGCATCCAGCATTAAGATCAGCATTTAGCCTTCAGACATTTCATTAGAAACACTGATGAGTATGTATGACCACAAAACAGTGTTGATGGATATGATCAAATTCTATATCTTTGAAAGAACTATTATAGACAAACTTCACAGACCCCAAAGGGCACCTTCTTTTTCCAAATAATGTAAATCTGTTCAGGGACTGGTGGGAGGAGCAGGTGGTCTGGTTCTGGAGAGAATGAAGAATTCACTAAACATATAATGATGTGGATTCACCACATCACCGATCTGTTCACCATTTGGGATGGGGACAGGCTTTGAAGTTCAACACCAAACGGCAAGATAATGATTTTAATTGACCCCCTTCTTGCTGTATTAGTGAGAATGTGATACAGTTCCTAGACCATCATGTAGAGTTTAAAAATGGTACAATAAGGACAAAATTGTTTCAACAAAGAAAGAGCTGGCAACAGTACACTCCATGTTCAGAGTAAACACCTGAATAAACTTAAATGGAGTTTCCCCTGTGGGGAATTAATCAGAGCAAAATTACATTTTACCACTGTAACACGATACAAGAATGAAGTGAAAGAGATTGTTTCCAGATTCAAACACAGAGGGTATCCATACACTATTCTGAAAGAGGCTGTAAAGAAAGTTCAATCTAAAAGAAGGAAAATATTACTACATGGCTTTAGGCCTAAGAAAGAACAGTGCCAGAATATGATCATGCTCATTACCATCCTTAATAGTACATCAAATGAAAATAGCAAGATTATGTATGGACACTGACAGATTTTTAAATTGGATGGTGTGATTGGTAATGGTTTGACACCACATGCTCCTATAACAAACCACACATCTAGATCATTACAGGACATCCACAACCAATTGCTTAGAGGTTTCCCAAGATTTTGACATATATGGCAAATGTAAAGTTCGTAAAAACTATAAACTAGTAAACAAGTTAATTTTCCCTTCAGGATGTAGACTTAGGATTGATAAACAGGTAACTTACACTTCTTAATATTTCATGTATGTTCCTCTGTGTCCTTATTGTTTGAACTATATTGGCAGTACCATCTTCCCAGGGAAAAAAGAGGATTGGAGCATCAAAGAGCAATTAGACACCATGACACCACATATTCTGTAGCTAGCCAGTTTGCTGAAAAACATCATTTGAATACTTACATTGTTTGGCAATGAAGTGATTTTGCTTCTTAGGCATGTAGAGGAAAGATAAAAATGTCTAAGAAAACTGGAATCCAAATCGTTAAAATAGGTAACAATTCCACAGGATTGAACAAAGATGAGTAACTATCAATCCACATTAATTGACTGAAGTTAGGAACTCTAAGTGACTCAATGAAATATTATATTATGCAGTTGTTGAATAATGTGTCTATCAGTCTGGTTGCTTTTGATCCAATTTCTGCTTATGTGTGTGGTTGCACCAGAAAATGAATTCCATATTGAATAAATGATCTGGTGTTAACTAAATGGTTACCCATATTTATAATATGGAGGTTTTTCATTTGACTTATTAGATATTACCACTTGTCGGCATTATCATACTCTTGCCCATGATTGTTGAAGATTGTTGATATTCAGATATTATTCTTGTCATCCTAGGAATATGACAATAAGCTGATTTAAGATCTATCATACTCTTGTTTCTTGGAGTTATACATATCTGGTTTAATTAAATTCAAAACATATAACCCTGGTAATAATATGACAATGTGCCCACTTAGTGAAGATCATAAGCATGGGTAATCAATTCTAACAGTTAAATGCTCCTTTGAGCCATGTATAAAGATTCATGTTTATATTTGGGCTTTTCGTTGAAATGAGAAACACCCATTATTAAGATGATATCCTGGCCTAGCTCACATGATTAGTCACATTGACTGACAGTTATAGAGATATTAACATGATCTCTGCAGATACATGATATACCAGAAATTTAAATATTGGACAAATTATCCTTCAGGATACTTACATTCATGAATTTTCAAAAAAAAAACTATGCTGTATGAAATATGCTCACAGGGCGCTATGCTGGACTATGAAATATATTTCACACTATCAAGTGGATAATATGTCACATGTTAATTTGTTGCTATGTTTTCAGTAACACTGAGACTTTTTAACTGCTCATTTGAAAGTTTAGCAAAGCTGCAGAATGCATTGGTAATATTTGTAATCACACATAACCTATAAGACATGCCTTATTCATGACATTAGGAGAAAGGTAAATGTAGTCTCTTTCAAGTTGATGCATATTTGAGAAAACATCATGTAATTTTATTATTTTACAATGTATTTAAATTATGAACAGTCCTATAACTCCTCATGTAGTTGGAAGAAATTATACACAAATAAGAGGACAGGCAGACTAAAATGCATATGCAATCTATCTTCCATAAATATCTACGGTTTTATTCATTGTTTCCATGGAGACTGGACACATGTATTGGTTTGAAAAAGTCTTGGTTGCCAAAACCCAATGTGATGGTGTCACCATGAAACCTTGTTTGAGCATGCTGCTTTGGAGTGGCAGCAACTTCTTTTTGTAGTGCCAGCAACTTTTGTTTGGATCCCCAACCCCATGCAAATAACATATATATATATTCACTGAAAAAAACAATGGTCAAAGTAATGTTATAGTTAGGTGAATTTTTCAGTGACAACGTTAACGTTTTGAACTAAAAAGAACACAGAAATTCACCAGTTATAGTTAGCAGCACTAACTATAACTTGTGCCCCTGCCATGCAATGGCCCCAGGTCTAATATAAGCCCATGGAGGTGGCCCCGTGCGCCTCCCTCCTTTCTCAATGCCCCTGGGACTTGGTCCACTCGGGGTCAAAGAAAAGGATGGTAGATAGCCCTTTTTAAAAATAATCTCAGCAATATCCGTGGATCCACAGACTTTTCTGAGATTTAAAAAAAAAAAAACTTTTTTGCCCTTCTGGGATCCGTAAGGGACCCTTTGACCAAGGCTAGGGGCCCAGGGTGATCCTACCCTGGCCCCTCTTCTTTTTGTTTTGTTACACTTCTTTTCTGGGACTCCGCTGAAGTTGAGTCCCAAGATGCTGCTAACGCTTCCGTGTTGAAGCTAATGAGATATCAGCATGGGGACAGTTGGATCGGTGGAGGATCCGCGTCCCTAGATATCTATATATTTTTTACCTTTAATATCTCCAAAACTACTGAAGGGATTTACCCCAAATCACAAAAAGCATTCTTTCGGGACCAAGAGCTAGCTTTCAGCCAAATTTGGTGTAATTCTGTCCAGCAGCTCAGGCTGTAGTCGTGTTCAAAAATGTGAAAAATCCCATTGACATGGAATAGTGGAAAAGTGTTTTGGGAGCCCCCCCCCTTTTCTTGACCCTGGCTTGACAGATCACCTCAAACTTTCAACACAGCAGCTGAATCAATTAAAGTTTAAGTTTTGAAAATTTCACCAAGATTCACCAAGCAGCACCAAAGTTAAAAAATGCTATACAAAATGGTCCTAACTATAACTACCTACAAGTGACCACATTTTCTGTTTTTGAACAACTTTGGCGCCGTTTGATGAATCTTCACGTAATGTTTTTAGCCCCAGGGACGTGGCAGTCCCCAGGGCTGCCGAGGGGCTGAGGAGCCCTCGCATTAAAATGAGCAATGCCCTTGGGAATTGGCCCACCCAGGGGCTTGAGAATGATGAATCACAGGAACCCATTCTTCTTTTTTTTTTTTGCCGGAACTGCTGTGAATCGCAACAAAAAAAATAAAAAATGCTTTTTTGCTCAGGGTGGGTGCCTCTGAGATCCCAGCACCAGAGCTAAGAGGTCGTGGTGACTCTACCCGGGCCCCTTTTGTTTTTTTTTACACTTGTTTCTGTGAATCGACTGAAGCTGAGTCCCAACATGGTTGCCAAATCTTCCTTGTTGAAGTGTTGGCAGGAAATCAGATCTTGGCACGAGATCAGAAGAGGTGGCAAATCCTTCGCTATGTATACAAATTCAGATTTTCATTAATTTCTCTAAAACTACTGAACAGATTTACACCAAATGACAAAAATTGGTCTTTCCGGACCAAAGGCTAAATTTTTGCCAACTTTAGTGTAATTCCGTCCAGTGGTTTCAGTGCTGTTCAAATCCCTATGGAAAACTGAATAGGGTAAAACGCGTTTTGGCCCCCTCCCTTTTCCTCAGCCCCTGCTTGATGGATCACCCGAAAACTTTCTAGACAGCAGCTGTGAGAGTGGGTGCATCAGTGCCTTAGGGGGTGCCTCAGTGTCTGTGCAGGTCTGTGAGTGGGTGCATGAGGGTTTGAGTGGGTCTGTAGGAGGGTGTGTGTGAGTCTGAGTGGGTCTGTAAGTGGGTGCATGAGTGTCTGAGTGGGTCTGTGAGTGGGTACGCGAGGGTTTGAGTGGGACTGTGAGTGGGTACCAGGCACAAAGTAGGGATAAAGGTCCAGTATTAGCTCTGCAGCTGTGTCATCAATTTCATTTTTTTGCCCCTAGATGTTTATTTTGATGTACCTGTAAGTGCACACAATCATCTATCATGAGTGTGCCTGAGCAAGATTTAAAGCACAAGGCATATTGCAAATAATCAATCAATCAAACATATTTATATAGCGCGCTAGTCACCCGTGAGGGTCTCAAGGTGCTAGGGGAAGGGGTCACTGCTGCTCGAAGAGCCAGGTCTTGAGACGCCTCCGGAAGGCGAGGTGGTCCTGGGTGGTCCTGAGGTGGGCGGGGAGGGAATTCCACGTCTTGGCTGCCAGGTAGGTGAAGGATTTCCCACCTGCAGTGGTTCGGCTGATGCGAGGGACGGCAGCGAGAGCGAGGCTGGTGGAGCGAAGTTGATGGGTGGGCGTGTAGAAGGTGAGGCGACGGTTGAGGTTTTCGGGGCCCTTGTTGTGGAGGGCTTTGTGTGCGTGGATGAGGAGCTTGAAGGTGATCCTTTTGTTGATGGGTAGCCAGTGCAGGTGTCTCAGGTGGGCGGAGATGTGGCTGTGACGGGGTATGTCGAGGATGAGGCGTGTAGAGGCGTTTTGTATGCGCTGAAGACGTTTCTGAAGTTTTGCGGTGGTTCCTGCGTATAGGGTGTTTCCGTAGTCCAGGCGGCTTGTGACGAGGGCGTGGGTCACAGTTTTTCTGGTGTCAGCAGGGATCCAGCGGAAGATCTTTCGGAGCATGCGGAGTGTGAGGAAGCAAGAAGACGAGACGGCGTTGACTTGCTTGGTCATGGTGAGAAGGGGGTCCAGGATGAATCCGAGGTTGCGTGCGTGGTCTGAGGGGGTTGGTGCGGTGCCCAGGGCCGTGGGCCACCAGGAATCGTCCCAGACAGACGGGGAGTTTCCGAGGATGAGGACTTCCGTCTTGTCTGAGTTCAGCTTCAGGCGGCTGAGTTTCATCCATTCTGCGACGTCTTTCATTCCATCCTGCATGTTGGTTTTGGCGGTGGCTGGGTCTTTGGTGAGGGAGAGTATCAGCTGGGTGTCGTCGGCGTAGGAGATGATGTTGATCTTGTGTTTGCTTGCGATGTCGGCGACGGGGCTCATGTAGACATTGAAGAGAGTAGGGCTGAGCGAGGAGCCCTGTGGGACGCCGCAGATCATCTTGGTGGGATCCGAGCGGAAAGGCGGGAGGTAGACTCTTTGGGAGCGGTCAGAGAGAAAAGAGACGATCCAGTCCAGGGCCTGTCCTTGGATACCGGTGGAGCGGAGGTGGGTTATTAGGGTGCGGTGGCAGACGGTGTCGAAGGCAGCCGAGAGGTCGAGGAGGATGAGGGCGGCTGTTTCTCCGTTGTCCAGCAGGGTTCGGATGTCGTCGGTGACGGTTTGCGTGCTGTGGTTGGCCTGAAATCCGGACTGGGAGGGGTCGAGCAGGTTGTTGTCTTCGAGGAAGTTGGTCAGTTGCTTGTTGACGGCCTTCTCAATGACTTTGGCCGGGAAGTGGAGGAGCGAGATGGGGCGGAAGTTCTTCAGGTCGCTGGGGTCCGCCGTAGGTTTCTTCAGGAGAGCGTTGACTTCCGCGTGTTTGCAGCTCTCGGGGAAGGTGGCAGATGCAAATGAGCTGTTGATGATGGTCTGGAGATAGGGGGCGATGCTGGCGTCGGCTTTGTTTAAGATGTAATGTGGGCAAGGGTCCGAGGGGGCACCGGAGTGGATGGTGTTCATGGTAGTTTTGGTCTCTTCGGCGCTGATGGGTGTCCAGGCGTTGAGGGTGACGGCTGGGGCTGTGGGTTCCGTGGTGGTCGGCGGGATCTGTGGGCCGAAGCTGTCGTGTAGGTTGGTGATCTTTCGATGGAAGAAGGTAGCGAGGGAGTTGCAGAGTTCTTGTGAGGGAGTGATAGAGTTGGAGCTGGTGTTGGGATTGGAGAGCTCTTTGACGATGTTGAAGAGTTCTTTGCTGTTGTGGGTGTTCTTGTCCAGTCTCTCTTTGAAGGATGCTCTTTTGGTGGTGCGGTTCAGCTGGTGGTGTTTGCGGGTGGCGATTTTGAGGGCTGACATGTTTTCTGCGGTGTGTTCTTTGCGCCAGGTTTTCTCGAGGGTACAGCAGGTTTTCTTGGATTCTTTGAGGGCGTCTGTGAACCATTGAGGTTTCCTGATATTGGTCTGTCTTGGGAGGCGTCTGAGGGGGGTGAGGTTGTCAGTGCAGTTGGTGATCCACTGTGTGAGGCTGAGGGCTGCGTTGTTGGCGTCGGAGGTGATGGTAGGTTGGTGGTAGTTGAGAGTGGAGAGTAGCTGTTCTGTGGAGATTTTGTTCCAAGGTCTGCGGGTGACAGGTTGTGTGCGAAGGTGGAGAGTCTTGCGTCTGAAGGTGAAGTGGACACATCTGTGGTCGGTCCAGTGTATTTCGGAGGAGTGGCTGAAGGATACGTGGTTGCTGGCGGAGAAGATGGGGTCGAGCGTGTGTCCAGCGATGTGGGTGGGGGTGTTCACCAGTTGCTTGAGGCCGAGGTTGTCGAGGTTGTCGAGGTTGTCGAGCAGGGTGGTGGTGTTGGTGTCGTTGTTCTGCTCCAGGTGGATGTTCAGGTCTCCGAGGAGGATGTAGTCTGGCGAGGCTAGGGCGTGCGGGGAGATGAAGTCTGTGATGGATTCGCTGAATAGGGCGCGTGGTCCAGGGGGCCTGTAGATGAGAGTTCCTCTGAGGGTGGTCCTGGGGTCGGTGTGGATCTGGAAGTGCATGTGTTCGGCGGCGAGGAGGGTGTCTTCGGTGGAGGTAGTGACGTTGATGAATAATTTGCATTATGTTTCTTATATGAAGTTCCTGAAATCACCCCATTTTGCCAGTTTGAATAATTAAGCGTCATTCATTGTAAAAATTCACTGCAAACGCACGGACCAATAGAATACAAGTTGCAGTTGTTCAGGTTTCACTGAATACTGCTTGTCGGTGTGGCTTCAAAAGCTCTTTGAACCTTTCTGTACTTAAATCTATGTGGATCCTTTCTTGCTAAATAGTATCCTGGATCTTGAACTCTCATTTTTCTCCTTTCCTCCAGGATAAGACTAAGTCAGAGACCAGCTAAAGTGCTTCTTTCTTCTATACTGCTTCTGTTGCTTTTGCCCAGACCGGTGATGCTGAGCAAGTACAAGGAGTCCGCCACTGCTTCCAAGAACCTGAAGATAGCCCAAGGCTGCTGTTCCCCCTCACTAGAAGACTGCAACAGGATAATGATTGTTAACCTTGTTAGACACCTGTGTTTGTAAAGATTCACTGATCCTCTTGTGCCCTACATTAGCAGTGGAGAAAGGCTTTCTGAGAGATCAATACCTGCCTAAGTAGTTGAGTTAGGGCAGACTCTGCCTGGTGAGAACACCCCTTGTTGGGCTCACAGTGGTCAGCCAACCAGTGCTAACTTTCTGAGTGCCAAAGTAGTCATAATGCCACAATGGAGACAGGGAGAGGAGAGGTGAGTCAAGTTGCACTGATGCCACACACGTATATGCAATGTTACATAGCACAGACATTACCAAATTAGTATATGTTACATGAGAAATGGCATGGTACGATATGGAATACAAATATAAATAAACATATAAACATGGCACACTGCTTACAGTTAGCAATAAGCCCCAAATAGTCACATGAATGGCAGAGGTGTCTTCTCAAGATGCGAGAAAGTGGGTGTAAAGGTCATATTCAAGTAATCAAGCAGCAAAGCTCTGACTATTTGGAGAGCTGTAGTAGTATGCCACATGGCAGAGAGCAGGAAGAAAGCGTGAGAAAGGAAGAGAGGCAGACAAAAGTCAGGCGCAAGCCTTTAAAAGATCTTCAAAGAAGCAGACAAGGAAGGAGTCAGAGGAGGAGGAGGGATAAGGAAAAGAAGACCTTATTAGAAAAATCTTTGGAAGAGAAGGACTTTCACTTTGGCCTTTAACTTATGTAGTGAAGTAGTGGTCCATAGGCCTGGAGGAAAAGAGTTCCAGATTGTGATAATACTGCCCATAAACTATCATGCCATTATGTGTTCCATCTTAAAAAATCAGGGATTCAAGAAGCAGTGTGTCAGCACTGTGTGAGGATCTGAACCTGCCAGATATTTGCAGTTGCGAATCCCAGGTACCATGGATTGGAGATGTTTTGTGCCATATGAATGATGTTGGCTATTTTTTATAAAGCTTTAGTTAGGAGTTAATTGGAGAGTTGAAAGAATCACTTAGTTGCATTCATGCATTTTGGTACCAGACATATAGCACACTGCAGCATGGAGCACTGCTTATAAGGGTGCACGATGCACTTTGGTATGTCCGGTCAGGATAGAGCTGCTATAGTCAATCCTACAGCACCAGTGATTAGACAAGCGTTTTAAAATCTTGTTCAGGGATTGAATCGCGAATCCCACACATCATATTTGAAAAAGCGCATTTTTGGCCATTATCTTGATTTGGGTCTGAAGATTTAGGTCCTCATTACAGCTTCAGTGGTCTTTTTGACAGACCGCCAGTGCTGGTAGTCTGCTAGCCGCCAATTTAGGAGTTGTTGGAGGACTTCCGCCCATCTATGGGTGAAAGTCCAACTCAAAAGAGGCGGGTGCATCGCCTGCACCACCACGCCAGCAAGACTCCGCCATATTACCAGCCATAATATGGCTTGACGAAGTCTTGCTGATGTGGTAGTGCTGGCGGTGCAAAACCGACAGGACCCATCCCCTCCTGGATGACCAGCTCACTGGAAAAGGTAAGGTGATCGTCCGAAAGGGTTGGGTACATGTGTGTGGTGTGTGCGTGTGTGTGTGCAAATGGGGGTGTATGGGTGCGTGTTTGTGAGCAAGTGAGTGGTGGTGCATGGGTGCAGATGCAGAGGTGGGAGTGTGCAAATGTATGCATGCGTGGAGGGTGTGGGGGGTGGATGTATGTGGAGGGGGTGAGGGTGTGAATGATTGTAGATGGGGGTGCATGTGTGAGTGAGTGTTTGTGGATGGGGAGGTGGGGTGGTGTTTCTTGGTGCATGCATGCATGTGTTTGTGTGAGTGAACGGGGAGAGCGGCTGAGTGTATGTATGCGGTGCAGGGAGGAGAGGGGTAGTGAGTGTATGTATGTGGTACGGGGGAGTGAGTGTATGTATGCAGTGCAGGGGGAGGGTGGGTTGGGGTGTTTGGATGGATGTGTACGGTTGAGGGGGGTGTATGTAAGTATGTGGAAGGGTGGGGGGTGCATGGAGGTGTGGGGACATGTGTGCATGTGTGTGCTGGCAACAGGAATGAGGATTCCTGTTGCTGGGTGTGTTACCGCCAGGGTTTTCGTGGCGGGGTGACCGCCACAGAATGCCTGGTGGTCTGCAGCCTGGTAATGCAACCGGCAGTCTGGGGCCTGCCGCCGGACTGGAGGTGGTCACTGCCGGCTGCGTGTGTGCGACCGCACTGGCAGGCCAGTCGGCACTGTGGTGGTTTGGCTTCTACCAAACCCTACAACTTGTGATGCAGCAGTCTTTACCGCCGGGTCTGCAGTGGTAAGACCTCCACAGCGAGGCTGGCAGTCTAATGACCGCTAGCCTAGTAATGAGGGCCTGAGTCTTTTCTCGAGAATGACACCAAATAATTTGGTGCAATCAATGCAGGTAAGTTTGCAGTCAAGGAAGGTAACTGAGTCAACTGAGGAGTGAACTGGGAAAAAGAGATGAGGAGAATTTCCCTTTTAGATGGATTAGTTTAAATGATAAGCAGCAAGTTTTGATCTACATGACATACGTTATTGGAAGAGTAGCTCTTAGGATATACCTGCATATTATCTCTGTAGTGAAGAGAATGAATCCTAGCGGTCTTCAGTGTAACTCCAAATGGTTTAACATACAGGTTAAAGAGGGTAGGTGGCAGAAGAGAGCCCTGTGGGACCCTTTATTTATGGCAACCGAACTTGAGAGACAGGAGTCTATTTTGATCCTCTCATATTTGAAAGTTTTTGTCAAGTACAATGTGAATCACTTGAGAACCACAACATCAGTGCCAATGCACTCCTTAAGGATTTCAGTGAGAGTACAGTGATTTACTGTTTTACATGCAGTATGTAAGTCCAGAAGGACAAGAGACAGGTGCTGTCTTAATCAATGATTTGGAGTGTATCATCCAGAAATTGGAGTTGTGCATCTTCCATTATTCAGCCTTGACTGAATACATATCATAGAAATTATCTTCACAAACATTTTGAGTTGCGTTCCAACAAAGCTCTGGGTAACCTTCACAGGACCACAGAGTTAAAGTTGCTGAGACTGCCCATATCAGTGGAGCTTTTTTGAGAAGTGGGATGACTTGACCAATCTTAAGGCAATCAGAGAGCTCTTCTCGGCTTAAAGAGAGCTACACTAGATTAACTCAGTGGGGCACCTCCTGGTTTGGCAGGTCTTTGCGGATATTCCTAGGAATAGGACCTGTAGAAAGGTTAGAGAGTTTGTCTTCACCATCAAAGATTAAGTCAAAATGTTGGCCTGATGCGTGTAGGCACCAGTGAAAGCACAGGCTGCCCGCTTCCATCGCTCCTCCTGCCACCAGCACTTACAGCACAGCACCAATATGTTATCCAAATGCCTGTAAACATGGAAAGTGATGTTTTTCACTATATAGTTCCAGTCTCCCAGTGCAAAGATTTGGAGTTATCATTATGCAAGTTCAGTTTATATTTATACTTCATGGGGAGCAAAGAGCTCAACTGTAAACGAAAAGAATCTTTTGCCTCGTAGTGCTGAAGACTTTGCAAGGAGCAGAGTATTTAAGTGTCTTCAGGTCTATGCTTTTTCAAGTGCTTGCTTTTCTGCAATTATTCCAGCGGAAGGTGATTATTGTTACTGAGCTCAACAAGGTGTTTGGTCCATGAGTTTTTTTAATGGGGCGACTGCTGAGCCATAAAACTGTTGGGTTGATGAAAGCTCATTTTGCGACCAAGCCGTAGAATAAAATATGTGGTGCGGCAGCTACAAATAGAACTCAGTCAATGCACAATGTTGTTGCGCTGCCCAAGGCCTGAGTTAGAAATGGCTTCTCACTTGCTGGTTTTTTAATGATATCCCGTGGGACCTCGCGCGGCGGAGAGAGGGGGGAGTTTGTCCTGAACAGCCAGAATGGTTGTTGCCCCTACCTTTTATTGCTGTAGAACCAAAAATGCTCTGTAGGCCAAAATTCTTTACATTGCCCATAAAATAGTTTCCCCTGGTTTTTATCAGCGCTGGTCCCACAAGGACCTGACAGTCAGTTTATGTCAATGAACAAGAGTTATTGTTTTCAGGCTTTCACTGCAAAAAAGAACGGAGTGGAGTTTAAAACAAATGTTTCTAATAAGGAACAGAAGGATTCAATTTTGGATCCTGGGTGACTGGTTTGTTTTCATATTGCACAGCACCAAATGTTTGTTGAAATGGAACTCCCCAGAGTATCGTAATTTTTTTAATGAAACACCGTGCTTTTATTTTTTAAACAACACGTCACTTCGGAGGATGGAATTTCAGTTCTGCTAATTTGCAAACTTTAGACGCCAGTGTTTTCTGGTGAGTAGAGCTGTATGTATTTGGGTGTTCAGCTTTAATACTGCAGGTGAATTGCTCCTGTTGAGTGATGCATAAGGTTGCAGTGCTGGTCACGGGGAAGCGTTCGGGTGCTTCACATTATATCAGACATGTTGAAGTGCATAGAAATGGAGAGCAGGGCTTTGCTAATCACATGCAATTTTCGATTCTCACTGCATATTACAGTAGATATACATGTTTTCATTTAGCTATCATAACATTTTGCAGTGCAAATAAACTACATAATGGCATATCATTGTCTCAGAAAGCTGGGGTACTTTGATATGTCATTTAAATAAATAAAAAAGGTTATGCTTTCGTCCAAAAGTGGACTAAACAATTTTAAAGAATTTGACTTTGTTAAAAATCAATTAATTTAGGTTCCAATAAAATCTGATCAATTCAAACATAAGAAACCACTTGTGTACAGGCTTCCTATGTCTCCTTGCAGTCCAAATGAAGCCCATGGAGGTGCCCACAACATTTCCGATAGGTTACCAGAAGCCAATGAGAATGGTCCTAACCTAGGAAATTATTCTGGTTGGATGAAAGGGTGGACCATCAGATTTTTGTTGTTTATCCATAGTTTGGCCATCCTTTCAACCAAACATATATTGACCCTTTCTTACACACTGGGGTAACTGTTTTAGCTCTAATTTTGTAGAGGTCTGTAGTCTCCTGACCAGGACTACCTACTGTTCATGCTCTTTTTTTAAAGTCTGTGATGGACAGAAGTGGATCCCACAAAAAAGGAGAATTTGCCTGAGGATTCTCTTCAGTTCTAATCCCAGCTTGTTTGCAAACTCCCGCTATATCATTTCAGCCCCTTCACTTCCGTTATCTGTCACAGGTTGGGAGAACATAAACATGGATGAAATGTGATCATAAAATGT